>NC_141155.1:111880260-112090260 GCF_053477565.2 Lygodium microphyllum | reverse complement strand
TCCTGCTACATGGGCATTTAAGGTGGGCAATAGCTGGAGAACTACTGGAGATATTCAAGATAATTGGTCAAGGTTTGAAAATATAGTTGTATAAAGTTTGACTTACATTATGATTACAAAGCTTGTGCAAGGCTTCTTTTGAGAATCTACATGCACATTTGACAGTTGTTTATAGACACAAGTACATGTTGGTCTGCTTGTTGGTGTGCTTGCTACAACCATGCACATGCATTCATGTGTACATGCATTCATACATCCACATGTGATTTGCACATATGTTATACACAAGTATTGTTGAGATATTGAGCTCCACTCGTGATACGCCAGGGTGACCATTGTGTATTTATGTCACCGACTTGTCAGTTTGCAGACGCGGTTGGTACACCGCCCATGAATAATAGCTACATGATAGCTATCCTTATCTACTCTAGTTCGTGGCTCAGTTAGTATGCCACCTTAGTTAGTTGAGTTTGGTTTGAGACCCATATATAGGGTTCTTCTATTTCTTTGTACTTGAGTTCTTTTGGCTTACACAACTAAGAAGAGGAAAACTGTTTTCAGCCTCCACCCTTGTGTGTCTTCCCCCATTGTGCAAGTAAGAAAGCTTCAAGCGAGACTCCTTCCTTCTCTCCCACAATCTTGACATGGTATCAGAGCCTTGTTCGTGGTAAGGAGCTCAAGAAAGCAAGCCAAGCTCGCGGTGTTCTGGTAAGAGGAGCAGTGTTGCTTTCATTTTCTGTTTTGGGAGCAGATCTCTGCAGGTAGCACAGCCGGAAAGTGCAGGAGTGCATTGTCTTAGGTTGAGACGCCCTTCGCGGTGAAGCAAGAGGGCAGTATATGCTGCGGGATAGGGCTTTAGCCCTTGGCGACCTTGTTTTTTTGATTTGAGGCAATTTCGGGGCCTGTTTTGGAGGCGGAAGTTTTCTACACGCACTCAAGAAAAGGCCCAGTTTTATGCTATGCAGCCACTGTTCTACAGGTCGGTGAATAGTTACTGTAAAAATTGCATTGTATGCTTGTGTGCAGAGACATTGGGAGTTACAGAATCATCCCTGTTGCCTGTTGATGCAAAATCGTCACTAGGAAGTGACTGTGTGGTCAAATACCACTTTCGCCAATTTTGCAGATTTTCCCTTGTGAGGGTGAAGCTGTGGTTTTTGCAGTGACAGAATTTTTTGCAGTCTTCTGTAATGGCATCTGATTCTCTTTCACAGATCGTCACTGAAAAGCTTGACAAGAACAACTTCCAAGCATGGAAGTTTAGAATGACGAATTTCCTTATGGGAAAAGGATATTGGGAATTTGTTGCAGGAAATGAAGAAGAACCAGTTCTTCCTGATGTTCCCAATCAACAGCAAATGCAGGCATTTAAAGCATGGCATGAGAGAGCCAGGAAAGTTATGTATTGGCTGTCTATCAGCATTTCAGACTCTATGATTGTGCATATTCAGGATGTAAGTACGCCAAAGGAGGCATGGGATACTTTGTCAAAAATGTATAGCACAAATACGCAAGCCAGGAAAATGCAGCTCAAGCAAGAGTTGCACAATGTGCAAAGAGAAAATATGAGCATCAACGACTACCACATGAAGGTGAAGAAGATTGTAGATGTACTTGCTTTCATTGGGTCACCAGTGGAAGATGATGATTTAGTTTCTGTGACCTTGAATGGTCTAGGAAAGGATTATGCACAGTTTCGGACATCCATTTCAGTTCGTGAAAGATTTCCTGATTTTGAGGAGCTGATTGCTCTTCTAATTTCTGAGGAGCAAAGAAATGGTGGTGCATCTTCTTCAGGAGGAACTTCAAAAGAAGCTGTCTTCTACTCAAATGCTGGAAGAGGTAGAGGCAGAGGTAGAGGAGGCCGATATGGAGGCCGTGGTAGAAATCAGAATATGCAGCAAACTCAAGAAAACCAGTCCTATGGAGGAGGACATGGTAACTCTAGAGGCAGGGAGAGCCAAAGAGGTCATGGTGGATGGCAAAGAGGCCAAAATGCAAACAGTAATGTTGAATGCTACTATTGTGGTAAAATGGGTCATATGGCTAAAGACTGCTATAAAAAGCAGAATGACATCATGAATGGAAAACTGCAACAAGGAAATTATGCATCCTCTAGTAGACAGGGTGATGACAGAAATGAGCATCTGTTTATGGTGCAGCACATGAACAATTCTGTGACAAGTGCAGAAGAAAGCAACAATGTATGGTATGTTGACTCAGGTGCATCAAACCATATGACAGGTCATGCAGAATGGATGGAGGATGCAAGGAAAATGGAAAAACCAGGATTTGTGGAGACTGGTGATGATACTGCACATCCTATTGTGCAGATTGGAAAAATTCCTTTGTCTATGCAGGATGGGAAAAAGGAATACCTGTTCGATGTATTTCATGTCCCGAATATCACCAAGAATCTGGTTTCTGTTGGTCAAATGGTTGAGCAGGGCTTGCAGGTCAGATTTAATCCTCATGGATGCTTTGTTGAGGATATGAAAATAAAGGTCGCTTGATAGCAAAAGGAAAGAAGAAGGGCAGAATGTTTACATTGGATGCAGACATGTCTGAATTGAGTGCAGCAATGTTTGCACATGGGACTGGTGTAGTTGCAGATATTGATATCTGGCATAAACGCATTGGTCATGTTAATGTACAGCGACTTAAATCAATGCAGGCCCAAAATATTGTTGCAGGTTTGCCGAAATTCAAGGTTGTAGAAATGCATAAGGTATGTGAAGCCTGTCAGTTTTGAAAACATGCAAGGAAACCATTTCCTAGACATGTTCAAGAGAGTAAGAAGCCATTGGAATTAATCCACTCTGATGTGTGGACAACTAAAGCTGCATCTCTTGGAGGTTGTCATTATTTTGTCAGTTTTATTGATGACTATAGCAGCAAAGTTTGGGAAAAGAAACAGGCTTGCAGATAAAATGCCTAAGGTCAAATGGAGGGGGAGAGTACCTCTCAAATGAGTTTGCAAGGTTTCTGCAGGAGCATGGCATAAAGCAGCAATATTCATGCAGTCATACCCCACAACAAAATGGAATTGCAGAAAGAAAAAACAGGCATATTGGAGAGGTATCTCGTGCCATGCTCAATGAAAAAGACTTGCCAGATTTTTATTGGGCTGAAGCAGTTGCTACAGCAGTCTACATAATGAACAGGACTCCCACTGCAGCAATACATGGAATGACTCCAGAGGAGAGGTATACTGGTAGGAAACCAGATATTTCTCATTTGAAAATTTTTGGTTGCATTGCCTATGTACATATGCCAGATGAGTTGAGATCCAAGTTGGATCCAAAAGCTGAGAAGTGCATCTTTATTGGTTACTCTCTGCAACAAAAAGGGTATAGATGCTATAACCCTTCTACTCGTAAGTTTACAGTGAGCAGAGATGTTGTTTTTGATGAGATGAGTAGCTGGTATAAACCAGTAAATGTGATTGATGATGTAGATGCACAAAATGGTAATGCTGCACAAAATTTACAGCAGCAGTCACAAAATATTAGTGGACCTGGAGCGTCCTCTAGCAGTGGTTCACATTCTTCGCCATGGACAGGCAGATTGAATCAGGAGAATCTTCTCAAAGGAATGCAGATAGTGGTATGCAAGTATCACGAAAAGGAAAAGAGAAGGTTGATCAGCCCATGTTTGATGTGAATGCAGGTCACTCTTATGTGGATGGTGAATCCAGTGGCTCAGAACAGAGCATTGATGATGAGTTGGGTATTCCTTCTATTGTTACACCTGGAGTAAGAAAGACCAGGGGTGTTTTGAGAGCACCTGGGAGTGAACCTACTTTGCGCAGGTCTACGAGAGCTAGGTATCCTGTGGATAGGCTGAAATATGATGGATTTACAGCCATTCACTATGCATATATGGTTAAAGTGATACAGGAACCAGAACCCACTTCTTTTGAGGAAGCCATGGGAAAAGAAAAATGGGAGAAAGCCATGGATGAAGAAATGGATGCCTTGGAAGCAAATGCTACATGGGAATTGGTACCTTTGCCTAAAGGTAAAAATGCAATTGGCTGTAAGTGGGTTTATAAGGTGAAGCACAATGCAGATGGTTCTGTGAATAGATACAAGGCAAGATTAGTAGTCAAGGGGTATGCACAAACATATGGCATTGACTATGAAGAAACATTCGGTCCGGTTGCAAGGATGGCAACCGTAAGAGCAGTCATTGCTATGGCTGCATCAAAGGAATGGTCTTTACATCAGATGGATGTAAAGAATGCCTTCTTGCATGGTGATTTGCAAGAAGAGGTCTATATGGAGCAGCCACCAGGTTATGTGCATGCTGTTCATCCTGAGTTTGTTTGCAGGTTGAAGAAAGCCTTGTATGGCTTGAAGCAAGCACCTAGAGCATGGTCTGACAAGATAGGACAGTATCTTGTCACTATTGGCTTTCAGATTTCCAAGGCAGATTTCTCACTTTATGTGAGAAGAACAGAGAAAGGTATTATGCTACTTGTCATTTATGTTGATAATTTGATTATGACAGGTGACAGTGATGAAGATATCCTTCATGTGAAAATGCTATTGAAGCAGAAGTTTGAGATGAAGGATTTGGGAGAGCTGCGTTATTTCTTGGGCATTGAGGTGATTAGATCACCAAGTGGGATACAGCTCTTGCAGAGGCAGTATGGATTGGACATGCTGTCCAAATATGGGATGACAGGCTGTAAGCCTATTTCAGTTCCTTTGGAGCAGAATGTGAAGCTGAGCACAGATGCAGGTGAGCTTCTAGAAGACCCTACTATGTGCAGACGCATAGTAGGAAGTTTGATTTATATGACTATTACCAGGCCAGATTTGAGCTATGCTGTTGGATTGGTAAGTCAGTTTATGCAGGCTCCAAGGAAACCACATTTGGATGCGGCTAGACGCATACTCAGGTATGTGAAGTCCACATTGCAGTATGGACTATTTTATGAGACTGGGGTTCAGATACAGTTGCATGGATACACTGATGCTGATTGGGCTGGTAGTATTTCTGATAGACGATCTACCAGTGGATATGTGTTCTCTTTTGGGAGTGCTGCAGTCACTTGGAGCAGCAAGAAATAGCCTACAGTTGCCTTGTCGAGCACAGAGGCTGAGTACAGGGGTGCAGCAATGGCTGCATGTGAGGTAGCTTGGTTGCATAAGCTACTTTATGATATGCATCAGTCTACAGATGGACCAGTTGTCATTTATTGTGACAATATGAGTAGTATACACTTGGCAAATAACCAAGTCTATCATGCTAGAACAAAGCACATTGAGGTGCATTATCACTATGTGCGAGAGAGGGTTTTACTAGGTCTTATTGATCTAGTTTATGTCAGCATAGAGGATCAGGTAGCTGACATATTCACGAAGGCATTGGGCGCAGAGAAGCTGCGCAAGTTCAGAGACCTGCTTGGAGTGCAGGAATTGGGATTGAGCTCGAGGGGGAGTGTTGAGATATCGAGCTCCACTCGTGATACGCCAGGGTGACCGTTGTGTATTTATGTCACCGACTTGTCAGTTGCAGACGTGGTTGGTACACCGCCCATGAATAATAGCTACATGATAGCTATCCTTATCTACTCTAGTTCGTGGCTCAGTTAGTATGCCACCTTAGTTAGTTGAGTTTGGTTTGAGACCCATATATAGGGTTCTTCTATTTCTTTGTACTTGAGTTCTTTTGGCTTACACAACTAAGAAGAGGAAAACTGTTTTCAGCCTCCACCCTTGTGTGTCTTCCCCCATTGTGCAAGCAAGAAAGCTTCAAGCGAGACTCCTTCCTTCTCTCCCACAATCTTGACAAGTATAACAAAATGAAGGCATGTCTATATATAACTTGCACACACATGCATCCTTGCATAGGTGCATACATATCCACTTATATGTAGCAGTGCATGCATGTGAATTCCTGCACTTGCATCCACATTTGTATGTAGGTATCTAACAACATCGATGCACATACACACATAGATTATAAACATGCATATACAAACAATTATATCCTTATATCTACATACATCCATATGCATACATGCACATGCACATGCATGTATGCATACACATGCATGCACACACACTGAGTCAAATGTATGCATTATAAATAGATCTACATATGCATACTTTGCATAGATGAAAGGATCCATACAATTGAATCCATACATAGTTCACATGCAAAATAGACAACATGCATTAACGCATGTAACTTATGATTCATGCATGCACCTAGCTATGCATACATACATACATATGCACTCGTACATGATATTTGCGAATGTAGAATGCAAACATAAACACATGTATGCATGCACTCGTACATGATATTGAGGATACAAACACAAAAACATGCATGCACATGTGTGCACACGTGTACGAACACACGCACACACACACACACACACACACACACACACACACACACACACACACACACACACACACACACACACACACACACACACACACACACACACACACACACACACACACACACACACACAAAACATAAAAATCTCACCATCGAAACCTTGAGCACCCATTTATTGTCTTTGATCTTATTTGTGGCTGATAAGTAGTTTGCATGTTTTTTCAAAAAATTTGAATGTTGTTCATCATCTTTGAACCTCTCAATTCTATATTTTATCATTTCAAGGATGAGAATAATTGCAACATTGCCATTTTTGCTAGCCTACTTGTTCAAACATGGATAACTTATAGTTAGCAAAGTATTTTCATAGTCCAACTTGTTGTTTATGTGGACTTTGCTAATCCAAAATAATGTCCATGTGTGTGTGTATTTTCCAGCTCATTACTGATTGATGTTTTGCTTTTTGCAATTTAAACCCACACATCATAGCATGGCTTCTCGAGCTGATGAGAACAATGTATGGGCTCATTATGCAGGCCCTGGTGGATGGAATGGTACTACCTAGCCTTAACTAGAAACTTTTACTTCATTAAAATTAGCAACTCCATGGTTGTAATGAAATACTTTTAGATGTTATCATGTTTTTTAAGACAACTGATCAAGGACAATCAATTGTGTTGGATAAACCACCCTGTAGTTTAACATCTCTAATGCCACACATTCACACATGCAAGCAAGCACATCCACTTTCAACACACACAAACATAAATTCAATGCACACTTTGAATGGAGGCATTCTTTTCTTCAAAGGCATAGAGAGGAGTCGAAATCCTCCTGAAAAACTAACTATTGTAGATTGTAAGTCAAATGGAAAAATGTAAGATGAAACCAATAACATCTCTTTGAGATTACTTGATTATACAACCCATGTATGGATGGACCATATGGGCTTAGCCTAAATGTTTTCATAGAAACACAATATATTTAAGGATTTCGGATGTAAACGTTGAGATAGACACATGTGCATGCTTTGTGAAGTGTGCACATGTGTCACACACACACACACACACACACACACACACACACACACACACACTCTCTCTCTCTCTCTCTCTCTCTCTCTCTCTCTCTCTCTCTCTCTCTCTCTCTCTCTCTCTCTCTCTCTCTCTCTCTCTCTCTTTGTGCCTTTGTATATCACATTGCTAGACACGTCAAATGTAATGATAGATTGTCATGTTATGAGTTATTCTTAAATTACTTATCCAAAAATCACAATTAAATTAGCAAAGATATAATGAAATTTTCCATCAACCAAAAATAGCAGTTGGAAAGAACTTCTTTGGTGATGCACATTATAATCCTCTATTCAACATGCCAGATCCAGATATGTTGGAAGTTGGAAATGGAGGCATGTCAATGGAGGAATATCGAGCACACTTTAGTATATGGTCAATAATGAAGGTTAAAGAAGCTTATTCTTTTCATGAGAGGAAATTTATGTTTCTTCATAAAATCTTTAAGAATAAACCAATACCTAATATCTTTGGTGCTTGGTGAATGTTAATAATATATAGGCTCCTATTCTCATTGGTTGCGATATTTCCAACATGGATAGGGTTTCATATGATATCCTTGGCAATATAGATGTTATTTCTGTGAACCAAGGTACCTTTTTATCGAAATAGTATTATTTGAGTGCACAACATATGCAAACAAACATACTTGCTAACTTTGAAAATATAACATTTTTTAATGATAATATAATTTAGGATGTTTTCATATTCCCATAAGAAAAAAATATTAAGATAATGAATAATGAATACTTTTTTCAAATGATTACAGATGCATTAGGAAAGCAAGGAAAGAAAGTGAGTCAAAATGGATATCTTGAGGTAATTTGGATGTATATTTGGATTCAATCTTCAAATTTCATTTTTCTACATGTCAATGGGTCGTTCAATAACAATGAGGCTATAAAGTCATGTTGGCTAATTCAACTAGAGAGTGAAGGAGTAAGCGAGTGAGTGCACAGATGCATGTGTGTACATGTGCACACATGTTTTGTGTGTGTGCTCACTCATGCATGCGTGTTTGTACATGTGCATGTGTGTTTTGTGTGCCCACATGTGTGTGTGTGTGTGTGTGGTATATGTGCATTCACGCTTGCATGTGTATATGCACTAGCACATGAAGGAAGGATCATAATGGGCAAGTTGCGTAGCTTACCTCACCTATCCTTGATTAAGATATCACTTTGTATAGGTTTGGGCTGGACCATTATCAAACAATCGAGTAGCTATTGTGCTATGGAATCGTGGAAACACAATCTCCACTATAACAGCATATTGGAAAGATATTGGCTTGTTACCTTCAACCAAGGCAAGAGTTCGTGATCTATGGAAGGTAATCTCACTTAAATCATTTAGAAACCAAAGATCAAGTAAAGTTACAATTGTGTTTTCCACTCATGATACAACATTCTAACATTGTATACACGATAATAATAAAGATTTTTTTGTGTATTTAACTCTATTTATGGTTATAAATTAATAGGATTAATAACATCATTACTTATCAAATGTTGAAAGAAGTTATTGGATGTGTTTTTTGCATGTAGCATCAACGATTACCATCCTTATTTCAAGGTAGCTTGAGTGCACAAGTTGGATCCCATGATGTAGCAATGTTTATTTTGGCGCCCTTATGACTACAACTCGGTGGAGAGCTTGGCCATTGCATACCATTTTCTTTTCTTAACCATTACCAATGACAACTACAAAACCATTTAATGGAGAGATTAAGCAAAACTATTTGTTTTATGAATAGCCCATACAATGCTCTTAAGTAATAGAAAAACAAAAGGATAAGACTTGATGCAAGCAAAAGCAACATTGAGTTTTGTAACATTGTCACACCCATGATTGAAACCTCAAGCCACCTCATCACGTATATGCAATACAAAGAGAAGATAAACAAATATGTAGCACTAAGTGCAATATTTATCCTTTTATTATTATGTCTAACTTAGTGCTTGCTTTTGTTAGCATTCTCCTATAGGAATGATTAGTGGTTGGTGCAATAAAAAATAATTTTAATCACACATTTTTCATTTTTACATCCAATTAATTAGAGTGAATTGGAGTGGCTATATTGGATGGATGGAGGAGATTCTTACGTGTACAACATAACATGACCTTTTTTTAGAAACTATATTTTTTCAAGTATAATGATTTAATACATATTTTTGTGTTGTGTTATTTTTCTTATTTTTTCCCTCGCACTATTGCAAGTGTGCCAAAATGTATTTTCACTTTTGCAAGCTTGGAAGAACTCTCTCTCTCTCTCTCTCTCTCTCTCTCTCTCTCTCTCTCTCTCTCTCTCTCTCTCTCTCTCTACTAAGGTGTTGTCTTAGTAAATCTTTTGTTTTTCCTTTCATTGTGGTATTGCTTGTGTATGTAATAGGTCAATGCTTAATATTTGTTGTTGAAGTCATTTGAATTTTGTGGATCTGCACCACTTTTGGCTCTACTTGCTCAATCATCATTGGAGCTCTCATATTTTACTAACAACTTCTGGTTTGAATTGGTTTTTATGAAGCTAATAGCTATGTTGATGCTTCTAGATGTATCTCATCAAACATACTCGAGTTGTTTTACACAAAGCAAATGTATCTCAAGCTAGTGCTTTTGCTTTTATCTCCAAACATGTATACACTCATGCTTCATCCCACACTACCTTTACTACTCCATCACACATTGCCAATGATCTTGTCGGGTAAGACACTTGTTATTTTTTAAATGGTATGAACAACAATCAAGGTCTTAGCTATGTCAAGGTTAAAGGCTTGCTTGAACCTCACATGCTTTTGCTTCTACTACCTATTGGTTGTTCTCTTTAGGGATGTAAAATAGCTAGATCTCACAGCAAACCAAATAACATGGAAATTCATGAAGTACACCATACTTGCAAAGAAATACAAGAAATACACCATGTTTGCAAGGAAGGTGTAGGTAGGTAGGCATGAAATAAAATTGCCATGGAAGGCTGATAATCATAGATGAATGCTGCAACATGAATACTCACCTCATGTCAAGGTGGGACATGGTATGCACCCCATATCTTGGTGGCTAAGAGCATGCACCCTCTTAGTTTGTGGGAGGAAGGAACCTCAAAGCATGTATTACTTGAAAATGGAAAATGATCCTCACATGTTACATCTCCACCCTTTTATACTTAACCCTAGCCTACTCTAGACTAAGGTGACTTATGCTTTATTACAAGCCATCCCGACCTAAAAGAGCTTTGTCCTCAAAGTTGAATGGGGAACAAATTACAAAGATGACTTGAATAATTTGGAATAATGCTTTAATAAAGCTCCATGTTGATGAAGATCAAAGAAGTTGAGGAAGAAGGACCATATAGATGGAATAGACTACTCTAAATTGTCGAAAACATGCTACAGTACAAAATTGGCCATATTTGGAACTAGAAGTGGCTGATTACCATGCGCGAGATATAGAAATGTAGAGGACAACAAGTATTATCTAGCCATGCCTTCAAAATTGAATTTTGATGCCGATGAGACAATTTACTTTCTCATAGAAATTGAATACAACAAGCTGTCCACTGTCCTGTAACTGCAATAGTCCCACTATTTTAAGGGAATCATGAAGCCTTAGAGAGGATGATTGAATATGTTGAGAAATCAGTATTGCAAGTGTTATTTACAACCCACCAACAATGGAAATTCACTGAAGTCCCATATCCCTCCAGGGTCAAATGGATATCCATCAAAATAGTCATCACAACCATAAGTTCCTTTTGCAGAAAAATAGATCCCATCATTACCTCTTGGGTCAAATGGAAACAGGGAAGCATCTCCATGATCCCTCAGATCAAATGGAAAGATAAGGTCATCAATTGAGAACATGGCATTTGAAAACATAGATTGGTATATGGATTCATGAAGCTCCTTTACATGTCCCTCTTCAACTATTGCATTCACTTGGTCTTTAGCATGATATAGGTTAGAAAGCTGATAGGCATCATGATCTAATTCAAAGGATTTGTAAGACTCTCTATCTTGATCTTTACAATCCACTTCCTCTTTGCCCTTTTCAGCTTCCTCTCCAATATCCGAAAACTCCATAACCAACAACGCTTTAGTATTCCTTTTGTTGCATATATCTTTGTGATTAGAAGATATTGGTTCAACACATCTAAAACATTAGCCTTGTGCGCATAGTCCTTTAATATCATCACTGGTTAAGATCTTTCCTTGAAGAACATCATGCTAGCCACTATGGATGTCATATTTCTCATGATAAAATGGTTTTCCATAGTCATGACGACAATCATTTCTACTAACATAATGATGATGTCCAGGAAACAATTGATCATCATCATAATATTGACTATGGGATGGCTGATCATCATAGAGGTATTGATCAACATGCTACCGATGTTCACTAGCATAATGTTGTTCATATCCAAGATCGTGATCATATACATGTTGCTGCCCATTCATGTATGACTGCCCATTTGAATGCATATCAAAAGAGTTGAAAACATTCTCAAATCCTTCTAGTCTTCCCACATGATTCCCATTCATCGAAGTGTGTCCAAAACGATTGCAAGGGTGTTCTCGCTTTTGGAGCTGACTATAAACATAATGATCGACATGTTGTTGCTGTCCAAAAATATTATGACTATCACTTGCATGTTGCAACTGAATGGAGTTCTCATCACTGTCATACGCATGTTGTTGGTCATACCAATGCTCTGTACTCATGATATCTTGCATATTCTTCATAATCTTTAGTGCAGTCCAAACAATGGTATCGATCACCTACAATAGGATACATCCCACAGTCCAAACAATGGTATCGATCACCTACAATAGGATTCATCGAAGTGTGTCCAAAACGATTGCAAGGGTGTTCTCGCTTTTGGAGCTGACCATAAACATAATGATTGACATGTTATTGCTGTCCAAAAATTTTATGACTATCACTTGCATGCTACAACTGAATGGAGTTCTCATCACTGTCATATGCATGTTGTTGGTCATACCAATGCTATGTACTCATGATATCTTGCATATTCTTCATAATCTTTAGTGCAGTCCAAACAATGGTATCGATCACCCACAATAGGATACATCCCACAGTCATCGCAACCACATCCAACATGAAGAACTTTTGACTGACCATTCATGAGATCCTCCAATGTGCAATGAGATAACCGTCCATGGGAAGGATGTTGGATAAGGTGTTGCTCAGGATGTTGAGGTTGGGGATGGGGTTAAGGCTGGGGCTTAGGCTGATGGGACTGCATATTGGATTGTTGAACAACATGTTCCTGCATAGGAAATGGAAGAGGAGTTTGTAAATATGGCTGTGGTGTTGCACTTGGCATTGGCTCTATTGAAAAGCTTGCTGCTGTTGAATCCACATTGTTTCATATTGTTCATATTGTTATTGATATTTTTCATACTGTTGATAGTACTCTTGATACTGTTGTTGATACCACTGATTAGCTGTAGGAACACTTTGCTGTTGTATAATAGAATCTTGGACCACCAACTCCTGTGTCAGCAATCCTGACTCTTTTTTTGGTTCAGCAAATCACATTGTTAATGGCTGATCAAAATCCCACATAATGTAAGAACCATTTAGAGCATTTATTGCAAATACAGATCAAGGCATGCTGCACTCTCCAGAGTTTGCACTTGTTGCATAGACCATATTCTCCAACAAAATCTTTAGTTCAGCATCAAACTGAAATGTGCTGGAATTGAGAGCAAGACCTCTATAGAGAAGAACAAGAAATAGGAACAAAAAGAGGAAGGACCATCCATCCCATCATTAGCTTGCCCTGCCCTGATGCTTGCATCTTCTGACCTTGATAACCCCCATTGCTGGTGCCTATACTGTCCAAAAACTACCACTTAAGCTAATTTTCTGATAGTAGCCTCAATGTGTTAGAGCACCAGGGGCAACTTGAAAGAACAGAGGTTCCTGCTTCTCCAACTAAGCTGGCTAGCAACCTTAGCTCAAATTAGACCTTGTATCCATGTTTTCCCAAGTTAGAGGTTCTAGTTCTAGTTCCAAAGGATTCAACAACATAGATCACATGCCTCTTAGCATTGTAGGAGCCACAAATGGCATGGAGCAACAGTCTAGATTATAATGGTGAGGTGAAGTTCCATGAGTGTGTATAGAACGTTTATGTAAAATGCTAGGAATTAGTAACTAACCATGGATGAGAGCCAACAAGCAGTGAAACTAGTATCAATAATGTAGGAGTCATCTTCTAGTGTGTAATATTCAATGATTCAATCCAAGGTTCTAGACTTGAATTTCTTCTATTGAAGCCTGTAAGGCAAAAGTTTACCTGTTTGCTTTTGAGAGCTCTCAAGGTGACCTATGCAAAGCAATACGTCTTTCCATGGATGTCTGATGTTGTTGTCACAGATTTAGTGAGCATTTATAAAGGAACAATAGAGTTTGTTGCTACAAAGGAATACATGGTTTGCCTTTGTTCTTTTTTCCTTATTGATGTATCCATGAATGCAATAACACAAGAGCTACAATAGCTGCTTGCAATGCTATGCAAAGAGTGCTTGGAGATATTCCTGATAGTCCTCATACAAATATTGGCATCACTACTTTTGATAATACTGTACACTTCTACAAATTTCACCAAGCTTTGCAACAACCAACATCGATGTTGGTCATGCCTAATGTTCAAGATGTTTATACACCATTAAAGACATGGCTTGCTGTATTAGTTATTGAGTATCGTCAGCACTTAGGAGAGTTCCTTGAAAATATTCCAATGATGTTTCAAGGAACTTCAATCCTTGATTCAGCTGTTGGTGCTACTATCAAGGCGGTGTTTTTAGTAGTCAAACCCTATCCAAGACATATGACAAGATATCTTGTACTCAAGTCCATTTGCAACATGAACATTGCTCATAGCCTTTCACACACTGTTCTCAACCTTTGCAAGGCTCTGACATTACTTGTAATGTCCTTTTTTTGTATTTCCTCTTGAATTTTGTCACTGCTACTCAAGAATGGTGCAGCTTGCATCAAGAATGGTGTAGGCTATAAGCGCTTGTTGGACTTCTTCTTCATCCACATGTCTTCCTCCAAAATCACATTGTTCCAATTGTGATAACTTGTATTATCAAAGTGCAACCTCAAGAAATTTCCATTTCATATCCAAAATAAGAGCATAGCACATATTGTATTGAAGAATCAAGCCCTCATCTTTGCTGTTGTTTACTAGGAATGAAGCCAATCTTCACACATTTGGAGAGCTTGTATGTATCATCCAACATCCTTATGCCAAATTCCAAATTGATTCCACTCAGCATCTATGCTATTTTTGACCACTGTTCTTCATTAACATAAAGCTTAGCAAGACAAGAAAAGTGTTGGCAGGAACCAATAAGAATGCCAAAGTATTTCTTATTCCAAGTACAACAATTACTTCCGCAAATCCTATTGTCCCCATGGCGCATGCATCTCAAGTTGATGCTCTTCACGAGCAAGTGACAGAGCTCAAGCTCTCTGTTGAAAGCTTGGAGCATGTGCCAGTGGTCATGGCTATTCAATGTAATTCTGTATGCAGTTGATGATGGTCCAGCTATCATGGATGAAGCTCAGGCATTCATATCTTAGGACGCCGCTACTGCTCCTTCAATGTTGGCCGAGATGAGATCCAATCAACATTCCAGATTTCCCCCCCTTTCTTTTCAGAAGAAACTCCAAAAGATATTGTGCATCTGATCAACAAAGTCTAGGGACACCAGTGCGACCACAGTAGGCTAGAATCCAGAAGCTTCTGATTGAGAATCAAAGGTTGGCTGTGCAAAGATGGAAGGTGAACTTTGTGCTCTTGAACCCCTCCAAATTGATTTGCAAAGGCACAATATGAGACGACTCAGAAGCTCTTTGGTAGTCGCCAAGAGCTTGCAGCTCAATTACAATAGTTAAATCAAGAAATATTGAGGGTGCGCATAGATACTAAACATATTTCGACACTGAAAGCTGAGGTTGATGGTTTGCGGCAAGAAATTCAATGTGTAGGGACCGCTTTACACAAGGAACTTTAGACACTAAACTAGATGGTAAATAGCCTTATAACTAGTAAATACACATTTTTTTCTAGTTAGTAACTAGGGTTTTTAAAATTGGAACTAGGTTTTTAATTTTACTAGATAGATGTGAAGCTATAGCTAGTAAAATAAGTGTCTATATGGTAAAGCAAGGCAAATATCTATATATCACCTAATGTAGCCATGTTTATTGGATAAAATTATGAAGTTATGGATCATAGGATAATGTGCATGCATAGTAAATCAAAACAAATTTGTATAGAATATCTAACATAGTCATGCTTATATAGTCATGTTAAGTAATATACATCACAATTGATAGGCCTAACCATCAACCATGTAGTCAATCTCAAATAAGACAATGTCAATACACACTTGTAATGGATATGTTTGTATGCATCCAAAATGTACATTTGGTATAAGATACATTTGTGCATTTTGATAACTTTTAATTCTTACTCACATAGCACAAATAGTTTACACATCCACAAATAAAACATCATTTTTAACAATATAAATATTTCCTTGTCACATTAAAACAAAGAAAAATCTCATTCAATTCAACTCAATGCCATGGCTCTAAATCTTGAAATTCCCCTCAAATCCCCCGTGAAGTGTGGGATGTACCTAGCATCCATACAAGCACAACTAGTTATCAAAAGTTATTTGAGCCCCTTACAAAAAAGGAGCATATCCATCCATTAGCAAAATAGAAATAGTTTAAATTGTAATAGCCTTTTCCTTAAATGAAAGACATAGAACCTCTTGAGTATGCGGAAACTTGAAGAGGGAAGCTCTCAATAGATAGTCATGGCACATGGACTATTAACTAGGGTAGTTGTATTAAGTTCATTAAAAAAGCAACATTTGCTACCAACATGTGGCATTTACTCCCACTTTCATGCATGTAGCATATTAAGGGGGTGAACAAGGAGTAAGAGATGATGGAACACATAGCACTAACATAAAGCAATAGAAGCAAGACAATGGGATGGAGATGGATTATGCTAACATTGTCGTTGCTAGCATGAACATGGAAAAGCTAGAGAAGAAGATGTGGGGTGACAAAAAATGTTTCAATGAGAATTAAAAGAGAGTCATAATAGAATTTGGGGAGCAAGTGCTATGTGCATGAGTGGTATCCTTGTTGCCATGCATTCGGCAAAGCAATGCTAAGTATTCTCTATGCAACATGTACATGTATTTTAAGGGAAGGTCCCCCTTGAGGATGAGTTTGCTAGATTGTTTTGGCTCACCTATGGATCAAAGTGGTGCTCACATTGTTTTGCTTGCTATTAGACTTCTTTTGGGTCTTGCTTTCATCTAAAGCAAAAAGAGATTGGGTTTTGGGTTCACTTGTTTAGCTTAAAGTGAGCCTTAATTACATGCTTCCATGGCATCATGATTTTATTCCTGAGGAGGTCTTGCAAATTGAATGCCCAATATGGGGCTAGTTCTCATGGACTTCCTACTGTGCTAGATGGAGAAGTAATGTGCTAGTAGAAGTGCTAGGTAGAGCGCTCTATGTTCTTACAATAATATCAACTAGTGGAGCAAGTGACCTCTCATACTTTGGGATAAGAGGAAGAAGATCCTTGAGATGCTCTAGATTTTTTATCCTAATGGGATTGAGTTGTTGGTTGATGTCAAATTCTCCCTCTTCTTGGATACATGCTTCAAATGCAAAGAAGATGGGTGCTTTTTGCAAAGGAATGCCCAAAAAGGAATTGAGATAAGAAGAAGCAAAGGAGAAACTAGTGGAGATAAGGAAGAACTTCAAAAGAAGAAAAAAGGAAAAAACATAGGTTGAGAAGGGTAAATTCAAGGAAACAAACAAGCCTCAAAAGGAGGAACCTAAGGAGAAACCTAATTATTAGTCGTGATCCTAGAGATGCTAAAGTTAAAGCGGGATGTAAACAAATAATTTCTTAAGAAATAAAAAATTTCCCTTTAAAAGCTTCTTGCAAATGTTTTGTTGACAAATCTATTTTTCTATTTTGGATTATGGAGGTTCGAACAAAGATATAATGTTAATTAGTTGGCTCACTATGATATCTTAGAATGTGAGGTGCCTAGGAAGTCCATCCAAGAAGGACGTGTTTAGTAGGAGAAAGAAATGCAAGCCCCTCTCTTTCAACACCTCCTTTCTAGAAAAGGAAGGATTCAACTTATAGCTGAAGGATTCTTGGAAACAAACCAACAATCCAATGGCTAATCCAACGTAGAAGTAGATGAGATCCATTGCTATCATAACTAAGATTACCAATATGTATGGCAAATATCAAGATTGACTTCAAAGAGGGTTGCATGTTAGTAGTTAGCAATGCAATGAGTATATTATTATGAATCTTTCTAAGTGTTCTAGTAATGGGATGTTTTATCTAATTCTCAAAGAAGTGGAGCATTACATGGAGGATTTGCAAAAACATAAAGGTGAAGTTCCCAAAATTTAGTCTAAGGGAAATGGTTTCTTATGGGGCTGGTTCTTTGACCAATTAATTTTATGAATTGATGAAGCAAAAGAAGCAACATGAGTTCATCACTATGATAGATGATGGAGGAGGAACTGTGGAATTTATGTAGGGATGTTTCAATCTCTTTGGAATGTATTTGTAAATGGTCTATGCTTAGGTCCATTTGAGGTAAAGATGTCGATTCCAAAGGGTGTCCCATTATCCCATTACTCTTTGCCACCATAATCACAAATCCTTTGCTTAGGAATTTGGATTTGAAGGTGCAACATGGAGTAAACAAGGGGCTTCCTATACCATTAAGAAGAAACTTGGTCTCCCAATTCTTTGCCAACAATAACTTACCAATATTGTGCAAGTAGAGAGGCAACTAGTAGATGTATTTGATGAAAGTGTATGAAAGTTTTCTAGAGCTATTTGGGGTTGTGACTAATGTGAGAAAAAGCAATCTTATTTACCTAAGATTGAATGAGTTAGCAAATTTGCTGAGGGATCTAGGCTTCCAAGTAGCAAAATTGGAGCTATAGTTGCTTGATTCTAAAGAATTTGGGTGATTTCAAGATTTCTAGCATCAGACCTTAATTACTGAGCATATGATGGAGGAATTTATTTGATTATCTTGTACATTATGTATGTTGTGACCAAAAATACATGCACAAGAAAGGCCTAATTTTGGCATCATGAATCCAGTGAGATTAATGAAGGTTGAAGATCCATAGCCTAGATTATCATATAAGATACTAGAAGTGAAGTAGGACTCTTGTTTTCCACATTGTAACTAGGGTAATGGCCAACAATGAGAGAGGGATGGTCAATGCTAGCTTGAGTTGATCCAGACAACCTATAGGTGGATACACTTGAATTTGTGTGTTATCTTGAATTACTTTCACACAACTTTTCAAATCATAAGTGAGATTGGAAAAAATTAAAGCTTGAAATGAATAATAGGGAAATATTAAAAGATGGAGTGCCATCAATGTTATGCAAAAAATTAAAAGAGATATGCTCGAGATAATAATTAGGAATATTATTTGAGTCCTTGAATATTGATGAGTTAACTATACTTTTATAAGAACATACCAACAATGAATCGTAAGGTTACTTGTTGAGATTTAAAGGTGCCAATGTCAACAACTTGTGCTTAGGCATGCCCTTTATCAAGAGAGCATGCATGTGTTTGGCTTGGGGGCTATATATGCTAGTAAGTTTATAACACTCCTTTACGATTGTTCATATCTATCATAGGCCCTATTAGTTGTCCCGTATCACAAGCAAGAGAAGATGGTATTGCAAATCCAAACACTATGACCTTCTTTTGATCTTAAATTTTAAAAAATCACAAGACGATACGAAACTTCCATCTCCCAACTTGCATATGGGTTATGCTTCTACAACTACTAGTAAAATTTTGAAGACCTTACAACCTTACGAATTTTGAAGAGCTTAGAACCTTACAAACTAATATCCTTAATTATTTCTAATCCAACTTATTAGGATTTTGACTGGTATACATGGAGATGTGGCACTGCTACATCTCATTGTCAATGTACTCCTAGTACACTAGTTGGGATTGGTTGCATGCTTTGACTACACCTTCTCTTTGATATTCACATGCAAGGCTTATGCAGGGAAATGAATTTAGGAAGGCAACCCCAACTCCATGCATCATCAGTATCCTAAGATTCTTCATGATCGTCATATCAAGATGGTTTTCCTAGCATGGCAATTCAGAAAGATTGGTGTGTCGTCATTGAGGTAGCACAATATCTCTATGAGGGAGATGACCTCTCTCTCTCCCTCCCTTGCACATATTGCTTAGTAAGAGCATATGACTTTAATTCCACATATACACATGTATAGCTCCCACAATATGCACATGAAACTATGTTCTCTAACAAAATTCAAAACTTAAAAACTAAAAGTAAGTGAATTTACATATCAAAATAAAAGGTTGACTCTACTTTTACGTCATCTAATGACCTTTCATATTCTTATCCAATTTGTATTTTATTTTTTTTAAAGATCTCCAAAGCAAAACCATGAAACCATGCCATGACTAGTAGAGACAAACCTAATTCTCTCTTAATCAACAAATTTTTGTTTGTTGAGCCAAAGATGTAGACTATTATAGAGATATAGTCTATATTACAAATATATTTTTTGGATAACAATTAGGATTATATTTAAGAGCCCTTGTATATTCAAGTCAGAATGATTATCCATCGAGATGACTAACTAAAATTCACATCCTAGATGGTATCATATACACATGCTTTGAATTTGATATACCAATAAATAATCATAGAAATTTTCTTATGTTATTTAGATTTGATATACCAATAAAGAATTATAGTTTTCTTTAAATTGAGAGGCAGAGCCTCTACCACCATCCAAAATATGGTAGCTTTAGAATAGAATAGAGAAATTTTCTCCTTACTAGCTTCTAGTGATATTTTTTCTTAAATCCAAAACTTACAGAGAATGATGTGGCATTTCATCTTGGTTAAGGTTAGGATTTTTGAATTTTCTCTCAAATATAAGTTTATTGCACTTACTTTGATGATCCCAAATCACATTGGAGTTTAAGGACACATTGCACTTAATTTGATTATCCCAAATATAATTATGTGTACTCTACCAATTAATTATGTAGGGACTAATTGTAAGTCATCTAGGAGACCCAATTTGGTACTAATATGAATTTGAAGAACACTCTCTGATCATAGATGTTGCACAAGGTAATCCTTTATCTTTTGTTTTCTTTGAGCATGAGTTTAGTACTTTAGATTTATCCTCATTGAGGTAAACTCATAAGTCATAGATGAAGAGCTTTTTTCTCCCAACAATTCAAAATAACTAATGGGGAGGATATTAGGTCCAGTCAAGAACCATTTGAGTTGGCAAGATAGGTGTCAGAGAGAAGTAGTAGTATATCTTCTTGACTAGGGGGTCCTACAAAGTTTCCACTAACAAATTTGGTGAAGGTGTCTCACCATGTGCATGTTAATGAGGCTATTGCTAGCTACCATGACAAGGGTAAAAATTGTACTCGCAAGGCAAAGATAGCATTATGCCACATATTTGCTATGCTATTGTTGGTCTTATGCTACTTTATTGCTGTAGATTTGAGATTTGAGAAATGCTACTTGTTGGAGTAGTCATTAGAACACCTTGCTAGCTAGATATCATAGATAGACCCTGAAATTTGTAGCAAACATTGCTCTTGATAACAATCATAAAATCTATTGTCCAAAATAAAATTCTCATGTGTTAGCTTGAGCAACAAGCGTCCCAAACTTGTTGATTTTGCAAGTTGCAAAAGTTAGAATTGCAACTTGACTCTAGGTTAATTTTTCTCTAAGTGCTAGTTGTGAGAGCAACAAACAAGCTTGGCATGCTTAATTTGGTCCTTTGAAAAGGTTGCTTTAATAAGGTGGTTGCTATTGGTATTCCTACTAATGAAGAAGGGAGGATTTTGATTCTAAGGGTATGTTAATCATTCTTCTCATTTTCTTACTCATCCTCCCATCGTGATTCGTGCTCCCATATTTGTTCTGCGTGCTTTGGCTTCTTTTCTCTGTTTACGTACACAAGCTCTCTCATTCTACCACAAGCAAAAACAGATCATTATATAGGCGCAAAAATAATGCGTGCAGCCATCTCCTCCAAAATACTGTACTGATTCGTAGCAAGCCGCGAGCTTCTAGGTGAGCACACAGGGTTTCCTTCTTCATTTTGTGCGTCTGATCAAAAGCAAGATTATTACTTGTATGTTTATCTATGATGGCATCCTGTACGGTGGCGGCCATGAGTACTAATCACCTATAAGGCACAACCACCATCGAACGCTGACCTGATCTACGAGCTTGGCTTGCAGCTCTTACTTGTCCATCGCAGCGAATTTCCACTTGAGCTGGAACCCTCCAGGAGGACTTTACCCTTCCCCTGCCCTGACTAGCTTCCACTTCCGCTAGCCTACTCCATCAACCTTGCGCTTCAACGAGCGATAGAGCTCAGTCGCTATGATGGCATCTGAAAGCTTCAAACCCCTCTCCAAGTAGGATGTTCTACGGTTTGATATCTAGATGTATCATTTTCTCCCTACAATCTTCGTGCAAGTAGCGAAGGCCTCGTGTTGTGCCTACTGCTATCTTGCACCTCAATTCCTAGGTCAGCTGCGATTTCTTGCATGTATCACCAAACAACCATGCATCTAGAGAGTCATTCTCCATGTATTCATACACAAGCAACCTCTGCCCTTTCTGGGCACAGAAACCAATCAATCAAAGAAGATTGTTATGGTGTATACCTCCCATTATTGCCACTTTTGATCTGAACTCCTTGTTCCCTTGCCTCGTACTCTGAAGCTTTTTCACTGCAACTTTGGTACCATTGGGAAGCATCCCTGCATAAACTAGCCCAAACCCACCTTTGCCCAACTCTTGTTGGAAGCCATTTGTTATTTTTAGTAGTTCCTCATAAGAGAACTTGTTAGGAAGCCCAGGAAGGGAATCTAAAACAACATCCACTTCCCCATTGTATACCTCACTATGCTTCTTATGCCAACAACATAGGAAGACCATTACAAGGACAAGCAGGCCAACCACAAACGAGTTTGCTATCTCTGCGGGTCATGGACCTGTAAACACACATTCCCACTGGGTAAGTAAAGATATGTGGATGGACATTGATCGCTCAAACTAGGAGATAACTGTGTGTAGCAGGTCATTCATCCTTGTGCTACCTAGTCATAGTTTGTTTTCTCCACTTCAACACACCCATTGATTAATTTTGTTACATACTGTCTCTCTATAAGTGGCTTTTGATATTGCATTTGGTGCTGGAAGGCATGCTTGCCCTGCTAGACATAAATGTACATATCTAATTTGATCTGTCCTTATCAAGTCTCCTACTAATTACTTTGCCTTTGATGTTTTTGCAGGATGCAGTGATATATTCATAAAGGATAAAAGATGATTTACTCCAGTATATTAGGTACTTGTGCCAGTGTAGTGATTCGTAAAATAAACGCTACAACAATTTTCTCGACTGATAGTTTCAGGTATGATTTTGTAGCTTTGGATGGTGGATTTGTGGTGGATATATGTATGTAGCTTTGGATATATGTACGGTGGATCTATGATGCTTTTGTAGCTGTGGATATATGTATGTAAGCAAAAAATATATATTTTTTCAAAGTACTAGTCTATGTAGTTTATGTGTACTTTATGTGTAGTTCAAGGGTGTATGTGGAATGAACCACACCCTTGATAATTGGCAACGTCTAGAATAAACTATTGCTATAGGTCTCTCACTTGTTGACCATGGCACCAAGCTCACTACACTCTCCTCATGAGTCACAATAAACTATTGCTATAGGTCTCTGGCTTCTATATACAACTCACTACACTCTCCTCATGAGTCACAATATACCTCCTATATACTCCACTAATCAGGGAACCTCTCAACCACCTCCTTTACACTCACACCCCTCCCCCCTAAACCTTCCTCTATGACAACCACCATTACTTTTGACAAGTATGTTGCTCTAGAGCCCCACTTGGACTCTACCCAAAAAGAATGAGGTCCATCCAATAGGCATCCTCTTGAGGCAAGCCTCTCATCTTAACCAAACTTAGCCAATGTCTTAACAGGACGGCTCTCCTCCATCCTCTTGATCAACTCGAAGATCCAGGCCTTAGCTCTATCAGCCACTTGAGGGATTCCCAAACCTCCCACTTTTGGAGTCGTCTAACCAAAGCCCTTTGTACATGCTAAATTTTTGTTCTTTTATTACATGAAATACTGCATTATTTTTAAAAAGATGATAAAAACTTTCCATTATGTCATTTATCTTGATCAAGCAAGTCTTCTCTATGTAATTTGTATGTGTATTAAATTGATAACTCATTATGTATTTTGGGTCTAGAAGAAAGATAATGTACCATCTTACACTGTTCAAGGTTTTCTATGGTGATTGATTGCAAGAGTTTGCTATAATGGCATTAGCACCATGATCTTTGAAAACATATTGCATAGCACAAAATACATCAAAGTTAAATGCTGAAAAGTATAATTACAAGACATGCAATAGCATGTGGGATTACGACATACATAAGCATTAAATGCTCCTTACATAGTTACATAGTATGGCAAAGAGTTGGCACAAGTGCTCCCTAAGATATCATAATCAATGAGAACAATGTCCTTCCCCATTGTAACGTATCGTGTTGTATTATAAGAAGTAGAATGCTCTATTGCTAAACTAGTATAGACTATGATATTAACTGCGCAACTAAAATATGTTATTAACATAAACTATGTTATGGGCCGATTTTTTTGTAGTCTTGGAGTTTTAATTGTGGAGCTCATAATTACTCAACCTTGGATTGAAGATTGAAGATACTCAAGTAAGGGTTGTCTTCTTCTACAAGCACATTAAGAAAATGTACATGTACTTATAAGTGTGCACATAGTACTGAAGGTTGGCAATTAGTGAATCGTAGTACTTATTTTAGACATGCAAAAAATGACATGCTTGGGATTACGCATTCTTCTCTATAGAAAGATCACATCCTAGTGAACCAAGGGACTCAAATGTGCAAGGAGAACATCTTGAGAACCAAAGGCACGAAGAATCATATCCAATGCATGGTGAAACTAACATAGATGATTTAAATAGACGACGTAGGTGGTGTGATTGCCTTGCATATTGTAATGGTGGGAGCAGTGTTGGTCCACAAACTTTTCTTAGGCACCAGGAGTTGAAGGCCAAATATGATGCACTAAGTATGAAAATTGGTCTTACTCCTTCTAATGAAAGGCAACATGAACAAGGCAATGATCAAACTATCAATACTTCTATAAGTTCCCCCTTCAGTCATGATAACAACTCAATTAACCATGATGAGTCTCCTCAAATAGATCCTTCTATAGACAATCACATATCTATTACTGGGCCATCATTATATCAACAAACTATACAAAAAATAATTGAGCTTCAAGCTCTTTGGGATGAGAACCAAATATCAATTAGTGCACAAGAGAGCATGCTCCAATTATTACTTGGAGACATGGGCAATCCAAGGGCTAGGGCTCAAAGAGTTGAAGAGTGCAAGCCAAGTTTAAGCAAGCTATTAGTGCAACTACCTAATACATGGGATGGAAACCTTGATGGAGTGAGAGTCCCGACATCTTGGGAGCAAATTGACTCTATGTATCATGGTCTTGGCATGGTCCAACCTGAGCGCTACAAGTTTTGCATGGGAAGTAAAAACAATAATCATGAAATTGAACTTCTTACACCTAGTAAAGAAGATTCTTATGCCAAAGATGTAGTCTTGTGTTCTTGCAAACAAAATATATGAAAAAGAATACTAAAGCGTAATTGTATTGAATGTTGTGAAAAGTGTAAAAAATGCAATAAACCAAGGATAGAAATGTTAGCTATTGATTATTTACTTTAAAGAAACAATTAGAGATTTTAGTGCAATCCAAGACACTTTGTCATGATTTCCTAAGCATGTGGCGTCATAAAACAAGATGGTTAGGGAAAGATATCCACATGAAACCAGAATTCATTAACGAGTTTTGCGATGGAACAAAGTGTCGTGAGTATCAAGATTTTTGGAATCCTGATGCTGAGTATGAGATGGTTGTTGCGTGCAACAACCCTACATGTGGGAAAGTATATACAACTTTTCCAAGGTCTTATTTTTCAATAGTTCTAGAACAAGGTTTTGACCAAGAGATGCAAGAGTATCATTTTGTTTGTAAAAAATGTCGACATCTCAACAAATGTAAAAATAAAATGTGTAGAGGTGATCCTCGAAACTTGGCACTTCTTTTACATTAGGATGGCTTCCAAGCCTCTTGTACCACTCAAAAGGACTGTGGTGTGGTTGAAATTAAGGTCCTTAATGGTGGGAAGGGTTCCATATTAGGCATTATTCCTGTTTTATTCATACATTTTAGTTGCTCTAAATTTATTCGTAATACTCCTGATGTATTTCAAACTTTTTAAAGACCACTTAGTAGTGAGCTACAAGACCTTTACATAAATGGTATGCAAGTGACATATAACTACCCTATAGAAAAGATTTTTGAAAATCCAATGGGACAATCAAACTTTTGTGTTGTTAGATTAATGCTAATGATGGTTACAAGGGATCATCCTGCACAATGCAAAATAGGATCCTTCAAAGATGGTGGGCAATTCTTTGTCTTAGAGACAAAGCCCAAGCTACTCTTGATATTAGTAATCCCTCATTCCAAGGACGTTACCTTTACGATGGTAGTTGATATCAAGCAAGATATCCTCCAACCCAATGGTCCATAGATGAAATGATTGATGCCTTATCAAGTTCAAAGAGGGCATCCACACAAGCTGAAAAGGATGGAAAACTAAAGCTTGCAGGATTAGCTGGAGAGTCTATTCTATGGAAACTGTATGATTTATATGGTTTTAAGTTGTCAATAGACTTGGTATATGATGCGATGCATGTGTTATCTCAAAATATATTTCAAAAATACATATGAATACTCATGAGAGCCATGTCCAATGAAAAGAAAAAGATGATAGATTTTTGTTGTGAAAAGACTTATAAGCTCTCTCCACCCTCTATTCATCATGGATGGTGGCCTCGTAATCCAAGTAAGTACTATGAAAGCTTTAAGGCCAAAGAGAACCAAAAGTTCATCCAATGGTTCTTACCATATATTTTAGGTATAGTTGATGAGATACCAAAGTCAATTTTTGACCTAGGTTTGTTGCTCATAGATATTGCACATGCCTTCTATAGTTATAGTCGATGTATTGGTTGGTCAAAAGAATGTTTAGGTGTTGTACGTACTTTGTTTTCTGCTTGGAGAGTTCGAAAGGAAGAAGCCTTTGGTGCTACTTCTTCTCCCTTAGAACACATTGCAGGAAATTGAGAACTACTAGATGACATATTGAGACATGGATCGCATGATGTGTATTGGTGTTGTGACTTTGAGCGAATGGTAGCATTATATATAGTGGTAAAGACTAATAATCTCTTTAACGAAATATCTTATGTAAATTATTATAAGAGGACATTCTTCACTTCAATATTTAAGTGATTAGAAATGGAAGTAGATGGGCTTTTGCCACATGAAAGAATGCTTATCCAAGTACATGCCTATCTTGTTTTACCTGATGGTTATGCTTTCACTAATTTTCAGACACCGTGTTGTTATTCATTTCATGAGAATGGCATTGTGGAGGTTTCTTCAATTGAGAAGGCAAAGGAGATGTGGAAACTTTTTGAAAGAGATGATTCCCAATATCCTTGTAACATAATGATGCATGAAAAAGACATTTTAATCACAAAAAAGAGAAGAGAACATAGGCCCCTTTCATCATAAGGACAAAAATATATTGCGCAATTTCTTGGTCTTCAAGAGAATGCACTAGTAGGACATCTAGTTACCACATATAGAAGAATTCTTTATAATGAAGAAATGTACAAGATCGCAGATGACGTTGTGGTAAAAACTGACACTTTTTGTAGTATGTTAGAAAGTATAGGTCATTGGAAAGAAAGACTCACTAATTTTTTTTCCATTCAATGGGATGAAGAGTATTACACCTTTTTTAGTGGAGAATATTACAAGCAATGCATAACTGTAAAAGAAAATGAAGAATGCTTACTTATAGATCCAATCATGGGAATAAGTGTACTACAAACTCAACGACTTCCATTTACATGGGATTGCATAAGACCATTGAGTTCTTTATTGCATAAGTTTGTTCCTTTACCTTTACATAATAGACTTGTTGCATATGAGGTAAAAGATCTAATTCAAAGAACAAGATTATTACAAATAGGGGCAGTTGGTTGTGTACCTCCTTGGTCAAAAAAATATGATATTGTGCTAGCAAGAAAACATGATGATGACATGGATGGGGAGTACATTCATGCAATGATAAGAGAGGTAAATTATGAAGAAAAAAGGTGCAAATTGTCATGGTTGAAGTGTGATCATAATAGAAGCACATGGAGAATTGATATTGATGATGATATTTGGAGGGATTGGAACTTGTGTAGCATGGTAATGTCAAACTTTGAAGTTACAAAGAGAAGGAGAGTAACATTATCAATTGGAGAGTCTATAGATGTTCCAATAGTGTGGAGATCACGTGATGTAATTGGACTGCTTTAGTGTGTGTGTGTGTGTGTGTGTGTGTGCATGTTGCATTCTTGGAGATCCAAATGGGTGCTAGTAGCATTGGTCATAATGGACATCATTATCTGATCGCCATCCCATTGTGTATATCATAATGCTTTATCTATGGGTGTTTGTATATTAGGACTGTATCTTGTGGATATAGCTCATGTTGTGTCTCATGTATAGGTAGTTGGACCTTTGTGTGTATGTGTGTATGTGTGCATGTGTAATTATTATTATTTCTTTTTATAAAGAAAGAAAATTTCTTGCTTGAAGAAGATTAATGTATGGATATAATCTCTTGTTTGAGGAATACTAGCATATAAAGTTGTAATTTTGATTTTACCTTGTATCTTGTTTAATTTTAGCTTGTCTCATGGTTTGTATAGTTGTATATTGTATTGTTGTATAGTGTTTTTCTTTATAACTTAAAAGCCCATTAAAATCATTGAGAGAGAGAGAGAAAAAGAGAGTGTGATCATTGTTGTATGCTTTTTATATGATTGATTGAATCTTTATTGGTTGAATATTAACATAGTTTCTTGATTTAATTTTAGCTTGTCTCATGGCCTCCCCAAGTCAACAAACTCTAGATTCAATGATGCAAACTATAATCACTCTCCAAAAAACAATTGAGGAACTGAAATCAAAGAATGATAGTTCTGAACAAACAATGAGCATGAGCAAACCAATTTCAATACAAAGTAAAAGAGTCCAGTTGCCACCTCAAAAGCAAATCAAGAGTATACAAGTAGGGGATGTATCTCTGATGAAGACTCCTACATATGACCAAATTTTCAAACCACCTAAAAGGATTAGTCGAGAAGACCAAGATGAGTTTGGAAAACCATTTTTACTAAAATACTATCGAGATACGCAAAATGTTAAGTATTGTGCTAATCACAGAAAGTGTATAATTGGGTCAAGAGGCATGAGATTGGCAAGGATTTGCGGTTTCATAATGATAAACATAGAATTTTAGAGATCATAGATCAAAACTATGATCAAATTTTACCCCTTGAGTTTCCTGGTGCTACTTACCTTTGGAAAAAGGAGGATATATATCTGTACTATCTTTCTGTTGCTCAAAATCTCAAAAAAGAAACTCAAGAGGAAAAGATCATCTTTGGTGGATATATCTTTGGTAAGCATACTTATTTATCAAAATTTTCTCGCCATAGATTATATACATAAGAAATTGGTACTGATTGGCACAACTATGTTTTTTTAATGGAAGAATCATAACTTGGGGCAAGTAGATGTGCAACAAAAACTGGTAAGATTTAAAATTTTCATCTCAAGTTTTATTTTTTCTATTGTATAATTTTTATTATCTTTATCTTTATTACAATCAAATCACTTTAAGTTTCTTAGATATATTTACCTTTCATTATATTTTATCTAAAATTTTAGGATACAAGTGACGATGTGTATTATCCACAACTTATGGTGGAAGAACATTGTATCTTTCTTGAGAATAGTGCAACGCATGTATGTACATCGTTCACTCATTTAAATATTTCAATATTTGGAGTTTTTAGTTTTTAATATTGACTTCAATTTTCTTGCTTGTACTAGTTGGAATCTCATAATGATGGTCCGCCTCTTGTTTCAATTTCTGCTTCCGAAAAATGTCAAAAAATTAATTAAATGGTTAGTATACCTTGGTTTGTAGTCTTTTTCCATTTGATTGTCTCTAACACTTAACCTATGTTTCAGGACTATTTAAACTCAGATCATAGTTTTATGGAGCTACTACAAGGAATTCCATCTGTATGAGGAATATATACATATATTCTTAATTTTTGTATACTTTTAAATTAAAAGATATTCCATTTTAAGTTTTACTTTTCTTGTATTATAGGGTTCATGTAGTAGTGAACACTCTCTTCCACAAGATATGATCCAAGATCCTGAGGAGGTTGAAGTAGCACGGAAAAGTCTTCGTGTACGAAATGTATGCTTAGCCATCTCTTGATATTTTATTTTAATATATGCATTTAATAAATTATATCTAATTACAAACTTATTGTGATAAGATGAGCGAGAAAATGCAGCAAAGCAAGCAACAATAAAAGGAGAGTGAGGGCAAAAATAAGAAATTATCTAAGGTACTTCTTTGTATTTCTTTTTACTAAATGTGGCATAATTTAATTTTGTTAACTTTATTTTCTTGTCTATACTATAGGCTCTCGACCCTGTTGAGCCATCAAAAAGTGTGGATCCTTCTAATATAGAATTTCCATCAAGAACTTCATCGGTAACTCAATGTTATTAAATATTAAGACAATAGAGTAGCTAATTAACTTATGATGTAGTATCACACTAATCTATGTTGTATTTCTAAAATGCAGGTTGTTAATGCCTTTGAAGAGGAAGACCAAGAAACCATTCTCCTCAAATATTTAGACATCCAATCCATTGATGAGCTATATGCACCCTTAAAATCTACATATGGTGTTATTAAGAGAGATCCTACTTTTTTAGGAGGACGTAATGAGCAAACATTGCCAGCCATGAGAAAAGCTCTCGTGGATTGGTTACTCTATAGAGAGAAAATTCATGTCACAAAAAATCACAATAAACCTTTGAGTATTGATGATATATGCATCTTGAATTGACCTCTTTATTAATGAAGATAACAACTTTTAATTCTTTCTATTATTTTAATTTATATTTTTTATCATAATAGTAATTCTTAAAACTATTTACATGATTGCAACTAGTTTTCTTATATATAAAAAAATACCATATGATTAGTTCTAACTAGTCTGTTTATATAGTAAAATTTCACTACATGGATAACTAGAGAATTTCGAAATTCCTATACAGGAATATTTTACTATATCACTAACTTGTAAAGTGTTCCAGTTTTACTAGTTGAGACTTTTTCTAGATGCTTTGATAAGTATCTGGAAAATTTCTCTTTTTTTTCTGTATGGATAGGTGTCTAAAGTTCCTTGTGTTAGAGTTTGAAAAGAAAGAAAATACTGAATTGTTGGAGCAAAGGAATGCTATGGAGAAGAATCTTGTCTCTATTGCTTGAGAGGTAGAGAAGCTATGAGCAGAACTCACAAATGCTAAGAACAAGGCTATGGAGTTGTTTTTTGTGGAGTAATCATGTATGGACTGCAGGCGTCGTTTACGTTGATGCCTTCATGGAGCTTGAAGCAATGAAGGAAGCATAATATGCCAAACCACTACTCTATGTAAAGCTGACAATCCATAGAATCAAACTATGGTATCCATTGTGGTTGTAAGAGTAATGGTTGGGAGATTTTAGCAAGAGATTGGCTATGGAGTTTGAAGTGAGCTTGAGACAGGAGAGAGAAAGATTGAGTCTAGAAAGAAAACCCTTCCTTCTCAAAAGTAACTCCCACTAAACTCAACCTCAACCCAAGTAACCTGCATTTTGTCCATCTCTTTTCATTTTTGGGCCAAAATTGATCCACAACCTGCTAAAATTGACTGGAGCCTGCCATTAACTACTAGTTCATGCTAAGGACCTCCATCTTAGTCATGGTTTGTGACAGATCTCCATGTCAGACCACGGTTATGGAAGAACTGATTGTTGTGACTAATTTTTGGCCTCCCAGTTACCATGTAACCATGCTGTCACTAGATCTACCATGAAAATGACTCTTCCCATGGATCAAAGTCCATGCTCTAATATTAATGTAAAATAGCTAGATCTCACATCAAACCAAATAACATGGGAATTCATGAAATATATCATACTTGCAAAGAAATACAAGAAATACACCATGTTTGCAAGGAAGCCATAGCCAAGTTAGCTAGGCATGAAATAATATTGCCATGGAAGGTTGAGAATCATAGATGAATGCTGTAGCATGAATACTCACCTCATGTCATAGTGGGACATGGTATGCACCCCATATATTGGTGGCCAAGAGCATGCACCCTCTTAGTTGGTGGGAGGAAGGAACCTCAAAGAATGTATTACTTGAAAATGGAAAAATATCCTCACATGATACATCTTCACCCTTTTATACTTAACCCTAGCCTACTCTAGACTAAGGTGATTTATGCTTTATTAGAAGGGATGTAGTAATATAAAATATGTTTGTAAGAACTTCTAAATGTATTGTTATAGAGACAATGTTGTTGATTGAAAGTGTAAAATTTTTGGGCATATAAATCAAACCTATATGTCATTCACAAAACAAGTGTTCTCATTATCGATATTTGTCATCCTAGTTCTTCAATAAAGTACTTTGAATCCTTTGTTTTGTAAATGTATAATGTATGAAGTATCTTGAAATTTCTTGTTTGGTTTCTAGTTTACAAGTCGTAGCTTTTGAATACCTTATAACTCTGTAAGCCTAATAATCAGTGATCATTGTCCCTAGGTTGCTCTCTTGTTGTCATCATGCATCAAGATTCCATTGAACCAAAAAGCTTTTATTGCAATATACGATAAGTCCAAAATTGTATATAATTTTATGTGAACATATGTTTGTTGAATCTCTATAACCCATACTTTAGGACTAATACTTGAGGACATCAAGTTTAAACTAACCCTTGTGTCATGATAGTTTCATTAGCTAACAAGTGTAAATAATTTTATGTGTATTTATCTTTGATTCACACTTTATGTGCACATAAGTGTGAATAATTTTATATGTATTTATCTCTAATTCACACTTAAAAGTCCATACCTCATGATTTATTTTATATTTGTGAAATTGTAGATTGGTTAATGTTGGAAAGCCTTGTCTTAGGATAATACAAGTCCACACGAATTAGGTTTTTTCATTAACCTAAAATGTTACATTGTGTTATGTGTGTATTATGTCACAAGGATGTGTATTTTTTTTGCTTTGCTTAGCACTTGATCTAGTTATTAATCAGATATGAAAATGTGACATACACATGCATTGTGCAAGTGAGTTAAGTCACAATGACTATGTCAATGGGTATTAAAGGAAAAGTTATGATAAGTTGTATTGGACAAGTACAAGCTAGTGTGTGGTGACTATTTTACCTAGGTTATTTATTTGACCAATGTGCTAGTGGTGACACTAGGGAACTAGGCATTAATTAATTAGTTAATGCTATTTCAAGGGTCAATTAATGTTGAGGACCACTTTGGGAGTCAAAATGGCCCAGCCAATTTAATTTTGGATGTGCACATTTAATTTGTTGGGCATGGACAAGAACTAACATTAATTTTTAAAATTACTTAAACTATTAAAAAATCCATTAGGAAAGTTGTTGCTTGGTTCAAACTCCCATGCACCTAAGGGAAAAGCTATTTGAGGCTATTGGAGGAATATTCTAGCCATTATGGAGGTTGGGAAGGGAGTAGAGAGAGTTACTGCTACAATTTTCTCTCAAGTCCTAATGATCAGCCCAACCATTAGATAGTTGCACTGGCTGATCAGGAGGGCATTGGACATAGATAACAACTCTTGTAGACTATCTACGAGTAGGTGATATGAATAACCAATGCAATAGAATGATGTTCCAAATGTTGGTAATGAGCATAAGAAAATGATGCCAATGGGGCAATTGATGCATATGCAAGGCCAACTTGAAAGTGCTAATCCAATTCTTTTTGGACAACAAGTCATGCATCCTTATGTGGGTCACCTTGGATACTTTAGTGATGGTTCTGTTTTCCATGATAATAGGGAAATCAATGCCAATGGGGCAATTGATGCATATGCAAGGCGAACTTAGTGCTAATCTAATGTTTTTTGGACAGCAAGTCATGCATGCTTATGTGGGTCACCCTCGACACTTTGGTGATGGTTCAAATTTCCATGATAATGTTTCAACCATAGGAATGCAAGGACCGAATATATTTGGTTAGTAGCCACCTATGCATAGTATGCAAGGCCTTATGTAACTAGGTATGCCAAGTGGCATACAAAATCCCATGTATAGTAATGTTGGCATGATGCTTGGGGCACAAAATAGCATGTTTGGCAATGCATATATACAACCCATTATGTTTGGGATTCATGGTATTAATTCTCATCATGAAAATGCTTTGTATAGAGTTGTTCATGAGGAAAATGCAACTACTTATGCCTACATGAGAAAAAATGAAACTAGTAATGCATGCCATGTATGGGAAAATGTATCTTGATATGGTTGGTAGTATGAAAATTCCCATGCACAATCACATTGCAATGGTCTAAAGTATACAATCATGAATGTTTCATAATGCATCTATTAGCTACACATGAGGGGCTACCAAGTTCCATATGAGGTTTCATGTTAGTTAAGATAGATTTACACTAGTGTGAAAGTATAGAGGAACTCCATGCTCCAAAGTGAAAAAGACCTAGAACCTAGGGTAGGATTTGGGGCATGAAGAGTTAGAGGTAAAGTATCCATGTGCTTCTTGGTGAAGTCTCAATATTGTTTCACCTATTGATAGATGCAAATGGATGAAGGAGGGTGACCTTGCAGATCATCCTCAATGTTGCAATTTACCTTAATGAGTTCTAGCTGGAGCAAACTTTTGATTGGGTTTATTCAACTTCAACAAAGCATATGTCTAGAGTATTATTCAACTTCAACAAAGCATATGGTTAGTTAAGATAGATTTACACTAGTATGAAAGTATAGAGGAACTCCATGCTCCAAAGTGAAAAAGACCTAGAACCTAGGGTAGGATTTGGGGCATGAAGAGTTAGAGGTAAAGTATCCATGTGCTCCTTGGTGAAGTCTCAATATTGTTTCACCTATTGATAGATGCAAATGGATGAAGGAGGGTGACCTTGCAAATCATCCTCAATGTTGCTCCACTCCCCTAGTGATGAATGGATACTATGGATGGTTCTTGGATATACTTGGTTTTGAATCTAGGGTATTATATGCTAATAGTATTTTTCCCATTGGGATCACTATCCAATGTACTAGTCAATGTTAGTTGGTATGCAAATGTGTATGATTTGTACCTAGGCTCCGAATCTATACATCTACAAGGTCATTAGTATGTATGGAATACATGGAATGTACATTTGCAAAGCATATATAGGATACATGGATGGTATGCAATGTATGTTTGAAGTTGATGCAAGAGAAGTACATTATTTGATTTGTAGTTGATGTATGCTTTACATGGCTATCATGTGGCACATCATTGCTATGAGGCATTTATGCTCAATTTATGTATTACTTTGCCTCAAAGGTAAGAGTAGTGTTGGGATTTTCCATGTGGATGCACACACCTTATGGTTTTGACAATGGTTATGATTTATGTATGTGGATCGTAATTAGTTTAAGTATCTAGAATTTAAGGCATGCAAAGGGCATGAGCATAGTTAAATAATAGATGCACATGTTGTTTGACTATGATGCTAGCATGTAGTTCTAGTAGTGGCAAGGAATGCCTTCATTAATGCCAATTTTGAGGGGAAAATGAACATTTTAATTAGTGTTTACTAATAACAAGATTAGCCAATGGCCAATGGGACATTGCCATGCTTGGTCCAATGTAACATTTGACTCTCTATTAATTTGGCAAAACTTTTGCTAACACTAGCAAAAATATGAAAAGGAGCCTACTTATCCTCATGAGGCAATTCCAACCAAAGGACTTGTCCTTCATAAATGACGTTTTTCTTGCTTTCAATGCCTTGATATGACTTTTGAAAGGTGGGGGGTCCTTTAAAGTCACCTCAAAGTTAAAAATCAAAAATACTTTCAATTTCAAGGTTGAATTAAGGAATATTTTAAAAGTCTTTGCAATTTGGGTATATTTTTATATGCATTCATCTTGTAGCTCTCATTATTTTGTTAGCTTGGATTCTTTTTTAAAAAGTATTATATCTACTCTATTCTAACTAATTTCTCGTAAATATTTTGATATTTTTTTTCCATGGCTTATTCTAGACAGCTATCTAATTCTATAAAGGCATGTTCATACTACATTATAAGAGAGGATGACAACTTTCAAGCTCCAAGATTGGATAACAATGCTTCCCTCTTGTAAAGATCCTCACAAAAACAACAAACATAAAATAGAAAATGTGAGCTTTTACTAAAAATGACAAATTCTGAGGTTTAAGTTACATGATAAAACATGGTATGCAAAAGTCCAACGCATATATAGTAAAAATTATCTCCACTTAGTGCCTTCCATGCACCACTCTTTACCTCACTATAAGGCAATAAAATTTAATATTGTTCCATTAAGCTTGTCGACCAAATTTAAGTACTTTGTGTGGGTGTGTTTCCACCAAGTGTGGAATCGCAACCACCACCACAGGAGTCACTCACATATGCATTTAGTGTGTCATGCATGTTGAATTTGGTAGCTTTATTTACATTGATATTCCATCATCCTCCTTCATTTAAAAGAAATTAATTTTATTTGCAACACATGTTGTTCCAAAAAAGGCATTAGCATTTGGAAGGTTGAAAGAGCTTCCTTCACTTGATCCAATGGACTGACAAATTGGGATCATCTCGACAATGGAACTATCCAAGGCTTCAAGTTAAAGATATTAAAGATATTCAAAGTTCTATGAAGATTAGGAGAATATCAAGGAGAGTTAGTTTATCTTGGTGCATCCCAATTCATGTTTTTAGATTAATCTTTTAAGGAACATGTTTGCACATAACAAAAATAATGTGATTTGTTAGGATCATCTCATCCAATGTAACGTGCCTACCTCTCGGCTATCCATGCATGTTTTAGCAGTCCATCAAGAGATGAATTTAAGTGATGCTACTCGGCACTCCCATGGAATGTTACGGGGTTTGTCGCCCTAGGGTTCTCGAGTTTGCCTTGCAATAGAACATTCGCAGTCGAATCCATTAGGATCGACCTGAAATTTGGGTTCCTACTGCTCAAGGTCTCTTGATAGCATTCTAGTATCGAGTCTTGGACATCCTACTTTACACAGAGATACCCAAGCCAAAAGCAGATCCATGCCACACTTGGTTCAAAGAGAATGGAAAATGAGAGGGATGTGTTGCTTAACCTCTCTACCCATAGGGCATAGTCCCATTCCGGTCCCCTAAAACGGTATGAACCACCGTTCTAACCTAGTATTTTTCTAAGATCAAGATAACTTGTGAGAAGCCTCCTAGTTCTTTGGGACCACCCTACCGTAAGGCAGACCTGGTCTAGGGTTTTGCCCACTTGCTTCCTTCAATAGGCGTTCTTTAGTTATTTAATTAGGTCCTACCACAATTATGTGTGACATTTAAAATTAGCTTCCTTAATTAAGCATTTAAGGGAACATGGGTCATTTGCATAATTTATAGCACAAATACAAATATAGAGCAAGCAGTCCTTTTGACAAACAAGTTCAAACAAGTTTCTTAACTTATCTTCAAGTTAATCTTTGTCTTCTGCCCATACAGGAGAAATTGCATATCCCTTCTGCCCTACAGAAGTAGCTAGTCCAAATCACATGGCACCACAATTTCCATCCTTTATCTAGAATAGGATCTTCCAACGACATAGACGTTGGGGTCACGAAGGTATTCAACTCCATTCCGGACTTGGCAAGGGGTGTCCAGAGCCCCCCTGACCCGCAAGCTGCCTAGGAGATGAAACATTATTCCCATGGTTGGCCTTTTCACCACTCAACCTTTGGCCCCCGAATTGAGCAGTGCTCTTTTTGGGTTGATCCGCGGTGCGATCATGGGGTGATCCACCCATGCAAAATATCCTTCCTTAATTAATCTAGTTAGAAATCAAGCACAATCAAGGCATTCAGCCCTAATATCATCTTTTAGAAAAGTATCCTTTTATCCCCATGGAAAATTTGTCATCACAGACCCTACCACAAAATTATATAACTAATCAAGCACTTGGACGATTGTCCAAAACCACAACCAATAATTAATTTGGAAGCACAACTATTATGGTAGATGTTTGATCAACCATCAAGACCAGTTGCATTTCTTCAAAGGTGCATGAATAAGTACAATATCACATTTCCCTCATGTTCTCTATCCCCCTTGGGATGCAAGAGCAATGCTATACAAAATTTTACTTAATACTCCCTTCCTTTGGCTAAGGTATATGATGAGGTCTCATACACGGTACAAGATGTAAGTTCTATTGATTACTTACATCGATCTACAACCCAACCTTCTTCCCAAACAAGTATAAAAGTATCAATCTTTCCTTTGCCTTAGGGTTTCCTAATCCTTGAGCTCTCCACTTGCCTTTGAGGCCTGGAGTTGTTGTTTGTGTCTAACCTAACCTCGAATTGGCTTGATGAAAATAGTAGTTATCAGACAGATCTCAAGGCATCTTAGTTTTAATCCTTATGATCATTGCTTGTACTAACTACACACATAATCAAGATCCCAAACTATCAAACTTGAGCTATCATGATAGCTCATGATATTAGCAAGAGCTTGGGCAAAGATCTAGAGTTTCAAAAATGAATTTCTTTTATACTAGGTTTCTTACCATGCAATCCATCATGTGTGCAAGCTACAACATATACCTTCAATGTGGTGAAAAACATATCTACTATTTGCAAGAAAGGGGAGTCGACAATACTTTGGAACCTTATATGTTGTTTATGCTATGTATGAATTTATCGCATAGCATCTAGAAGCAATTAACTCCTTTTGATACGTGCATTTTGAAAACTTAGTCTTGTGAATATTTGAGATGAAGTTTATCCCTTTCAATGATTTTATCTGGTGCAAGGATTTTACATAAATCTATGCAAGGTCATTTATGGTTATGGTGGACCTAATGTGGAAAAAAATTATCATATGATTTCCTATAAACTCATAAACCATTGAAAAATAAATTCAAGCTACTCATTTAAATGAATTCGTGTGCATGCCAAGGTGATATAATCTATGACTCAATGATTAGAGGAGATGGCAAATAGTACTTGGGTATTTGGAGACAAATTATCCATACCCAACGTTGTATTTGTATTGACTGCAACACCCTGGCCAATGGCTCTATTGTTAGATGCGAGATTACCATTGGTGTGTGTCACTCTTTGTTTTGGAGCCATATTTTTAGCTTAGGAGTCTCCCAACTAAAGATGAAGATTCGTACTATCTTCGGCCAAGGACTTTATCGATAAATTGAGGCGTCTTGGAAAACGACCTAGTTGTGTTCGTCCTTGGTAGAGGACCTTGCTAGACTACCTATCCTTGCAAAGAAATTTCATGAAATGGGAGCAGAGATTCTGCAATTGAGGCCTCTCGAACAAGAGCAAGTGATGGAGGGTGGGACTGTATGCGCAATATGCAATACAGGCTTGTGTGTATGAACCGCTCTTATGGAAGGGAACTTTTGGAACCTTCTAGAAGTTTCTCTCTCTCTCTCTCTCTCTCTCTCTCTCTCTCTCTCTCTCTCTCTCTCTCTCTCTCTCTCTCTCTCTTTATGGAATCTTCCAAAAGTTTCTCTTTGAAACTTATGGAACCTTCCAGAAGTCTCTATGTGTGTGTGTGTGTGCGTGGAACCTTCCAGAAGTTTCTCTCTCCAACTTCTAGAACCTTTCGGAACTCTCTCTCTCTCTCTCCTCGTCACAGAGATAGCTTGCCGTTGTCTTGATTGGGGGGGAAAGGGATTTTATAATGGGGGAGGTGGGGGAGGTGGTATGGGGTGGTAGTGGTGGTGTCTCACCCCACCCACCACCTATCAGCACAATTGCATGGCAACAGGGGGGGAGTTCTCAGCCCCCCAGGTGGCCACGGATTCAACGAGATGGCCAGGGGGTGGTAGTCCATGTGGCCTCCCCCCTCATCATTATCATCGTTATCTTCTCTTCTTTCCCTTCTTCCCTCTCGCCACCTATTCGGCATCAACAAGGGGGAGGGGATTAATTTTTTTTTCCTTCTTTATAATTTTTTTTTTGAACTTGTTTGCATAAAAATTTTATCCCCACCTTAACATAAAATGTTAAATGCCCTGTAGAGTGGGTTCATGTGTAGGAAGATCAAAAGAATGGGGTGGTGTGTATGCAGTGAAGATGAAGACATAATTGATCTTAAGTGCACGGATAATATACATTCATGTTTGTTTGAGTCCAATTACAAACTAGTAAAGACATATGGAACCGTGGGGGGGGGGGGGACAATTAATGTTTAATGTTGGAGACATTACATCCAACACATGAATTAAAATATTTGGAGCAAATTTGAAGTGACAGAGAAAGTATAAAGTGTTATATATTTATCTTCTAATGTTCAGTGTATCTCATTACCTTATCATACAACATTCCAATGCAAACACTACATCTTTCTGTCTAGTACATAAGATGGAAGAAGGCAAAGGGTGAATGATAAAAAAAATCATCGAGCTTGTATTGAATTTTGCTATATACAAGAGGTTATCTATATATAGAAGGACCTCTTCTTTTACATGCTATCTCTCAAATATCCCTTGCAAGGGTATTCCTGGGTGTCTTACGAGATGCCTAGTCTCTACTTTCTTCCTTGGTGTCCTCTTAGAAAATTTTCTAAGGGAGTTCTAGGGTTCACTCTTGTTTTGTGAGGCCTTAAACAAGACCCTGTCTTTTCATGGGCCCTCTGAGGGGTCTTCCTTAAGCTCTTCCTTTGTGCTTCACCCTTTGGAATTTTTTGCCTAGTCTCATATTGTAGCACCTTTGTGCCAATTTCTTCACCCTACATCTATTTTTTGTTGGCTCTTTTGAGAGTTTCACCTACCATTTCCTCAATGGTCCTCTTCCCCTTGCCAATTGGGGGGTCCTTGTTAGTCTTAGCTACATCTAACTTCTTAGTTGCGACTAGCTTTTTAGCACTAGCTAGCTATCTTCTTGGTTGTGGCCTCTCTTTGAATTTTGGGGAAATTTGATTTGGAGAGAATTCAACATGCCTATTTATTCACCCTACATCTATTTTTTGTTGGCTCTACCACTTCCTCAATGGTCCTCTTCCCCTTGCCAATTGGAGGGGCCTTGTTAGTCTTAGCTACATCTGACTTCTTGGTTGCGACTAGCTTTTTAGCACTAGCTAGCTACCTTCTTGGTTGTGGCCTCTCTTTGAATTTTGGGAAAATCTGATTTGGAGAGAATTCAACATACCTATCAAAAACTTTGATTCATTGTACCCTTACTAACGAAACAAACTCTTCTTTGTAGCAATCTTTAGCAAATTGCAAAAAAAAGAGTAAGTATGTAACAAAAGAAAATAAAAGATATTTTCATAATGGAAAGCAACTAATAAATCACTTATAGTTATTCCCTTGTGTTTAAGCATGAACTTTGCCTCAAGAAATCTCCAAGCATTTGCTATTACCCTCCATCTACATAAGGAGGTGTCTAGCTATTGAGGGACTTGGAGATTGTAGATTAAAAAATCTATTTGTCTCTTTTCAGTACTAGAAACTTGTCCTCAAGGGCAGCATACAATCTCTTTGAAAACCTATGAAATAAACTACTATCAATGTCACTAAATTGATTGTTTATTATGCATTCTCTATTTAATAAATTTATGTCAATAAATTAATGACTCGCTTTTCTTTAAGTGTTGATGATGATCTTGCATGGCCATGAGACCATTTAAAGACCAATTGTCCTAGTGCATCACTTAATGGGGTGATCACAGCACTGTGACGGGGATATCTGGTATAGGCAGTACAAGTTATAAAGGGGGAAAGAAGTGTCTGCCAAGTGTAAGAGTGTACAGAAGAACCAACAAGAAGTTACACATAAATGAAGATGGTTTGAGTTCTAAGAAGAGGAAGTGCATTAGCATTGTGTATATGTATTCTTGTGTGCATCCGAGGATGCCTGGGAACGTTTACTTGTGTGTAATGAGCATTGCATTCATTTGGGGTCATGCTCTCCCTTACAAGTCAAGGTTTAAGGCCTTTTCTTTCATTAAGAAAGACGAGAGAGGGAATTCTCTCACTAAGAAAGACGACATGTGTGATCCTTTGGAAGTGAGGAGAGAAGTGATTTTCTCTTTCTAAGGTCTAAAATGACCCAAGCTTTTGTGTGGAATTCAATCTTAAGGTTGAGGCCCAAAGGAAATTTTATGAACCCTCCTTAAGGTGGTTGCATGGACCACAAGTTAAGAGTACAGTTTAAAAAGCAAATTTTTTTTAAGAATTTAAAAAAGACATGGTGAATCCATTTTTAAAATATCTCGCAATAAAAAGACAATCTCTAAAAACGGCCCATGAGGGTTATCGGAAACAACGAGATCTACAACTTTTGTGTTAGACGTTTTTTTATCTGAACAACACACAAAGAGATATCTCAAAATTACTGCTGCAAAGTAGGTCTTAGAACAACCACATCCTGCATGAAGATCAACTCAAGTCTCTCTCCAAGAAGAGAAGCTCTTGAAAGCCTATAAAAGAGGAGGCTCCCTTAGGTGTGAGAGAGCTGAAGGAAGCATCACTTGGCATGCATCCAAGAGGAGAAGAGAAGGTGCAAGTGTTGCGGAAGCTCTGCTGAGATAAAATTCCAAGAGGAGAAGAGAAGGTGCAAGTGCTATGGAAGCTTTGCTGAAATCAAGTGTTGCAGAAGGTCTGCTGAGATCAAGTTCCAAGAGGAGAAGAGAAGGTGCAAGTGCTGTGGAAGCTCTGCTAAAATCAAGTTCACCATATATATTTTAAGTATATAAGAAAGTCAAGCGTATATCTCGAATATTATAACAGTGGTATCAGAGCAGGTCTCTTTGCTTTTCTCAAAGTAAAGGCGATCCTTGCAAGAAGAAGGTAAAGATGGCAACTAATGAAGTGTCTACAAGTGAGCAATTACAGACTCAATTGACAGAGTATCGTAGCTTGTTGGAAATTCCCGAAGTATGTCAATTGATTGACAACTTAAGGGCAAGGGAAGAAGCTACTTATGAAGGACCGAATCCTCCAAAAGATGGTGATACTAGAGGAAACACCATTGCACCAATTGATGATGAAGGTGCAAAGCATCCAATTGTTGCTGAGAAGCTTCCTAGAAGGAAGAAGGACTCTCGAGTCAAGAAGAGCAAAAAGACCTCACCTCGAGTGAGGCGAATAAGAAGGGAGCCATCTCCCTCCCAGCAACCAGCTACTCCCGTGATTACTCAAGTTCCTCCTCCTCCTCATCGTCTTCTAGTTTCTACTCTCTTGGTTCTAAGTCTCGTGCAATCCACAAACGGACAAAGAGGGACCATAAGAGGAGTAAGCTTAAGAAGACTAAGACTTTCAATTCTAGGGATAAGGACATAAAGTTTGACTCTTACTCTGGTAAGAGAGATCCTACTAAGGTGTTAGCCTTTGTCAGGCAATTTGAACTTGCTTTTTCTTATGTTAATTTCTTAGAAAAGTCCAAGCTCAGGCATGTAGGCATGCACTTGAAAGACACTGCTAGAAATTGGTGGTTGACTCTCATTTTGGAGGGAAGGAAACCTACGATTTGGAAAAAGTTCAAGAAGAAGTTTTATGCTCTGTTCTTGCCTCTTGATTTTGAGAATGATGTCAAGAAGGAGTGGGATTGGCTAGGTTGGAAAGAGCATGAGAAGGTCACTAGTTATGTGGACAAGTTTTGATCTACTCTTCTCAAGGTTACCCCTTTCATGGAGATTAGCGATGAAGAGAAGAAAAGGAAGTTGATGCTAGCCTACTCCCTCATTTACATAGAACCATGAAGGTGTATCCACATGAAACCTTATCTCTCATGATGGAGTTTGCCATCATAGCTAGAAGTTTGCATACACTTAGTACATCTCGAAAGTTGGAGATGAGTTCTTAGAGAGCTAGACAAGAGCAGCTCTATGATCAACCAAGAGACAAGACTAATGGAAGAAGACCTACCTCTACCCATGACCAATATTCAAAGCCAGAGGGTAACAAGAAGAAGCACAAGTATCTCTCACCATCTAAGATACAAATGTACAAAGAGGAAGGAAGGTGCTTTCTTTGTGGTGAGTTAGGGCATATGAATCTTGGTTGTCCTCACAAAAGGAAGGAAGAAAATGTGATTAAAGATCCTCCTCTACCATCCTCAATTTCTATTCCAGATGTGCAAGCTAACACTCATTCAAATGAGAAGAAGAGACAACTCTTAAAGGGTTGGGGGACACTAAAAAATCAACAAGTTTTGATACTCTTTGATCCAGGGTCCATAGATAATTTTGTGTCAGCAGATATTGTTGAAAGACTAGAAATTCCACCGGATCGATTGGGAACACCAATTGGATCAGGTTCGGACTTACAATCAATTCTACTCCTATTCAGGGGAAGTTGAATTTTTAATTAGGGATTACCATAACCAAGAATATTTTCTACTTGCACCCATTGGTAAGTGTGATGTTATCTTAGGTATGCCTTGACATTACAAGATTAGACCTCTTCTTGATTTTGTTAAGAAGACCCTTGCATGTCAATTCAAGGGTCGGAACATAGTATGCATTGCTGATGCTAGAGATTGGCCTGTGCCAATGGTTAGTCATGTTAGCATTTCTAAAGAAATGAAGAAATCTATTTCTGCATACATGATTTCTATGAGAGAGTCAAAAGAAGATAATGATTCAAGGGCACTTGATGCCTCTAATGAACACACAATACCAACTAATGCTTCTAAGTCTCAGAATTTAAAAGAACCCCTCTCTTCAATTGATCAAGCTAGACATGATTTTGTTAAACAATATGAAGTTTGTTTTAGTGGTTCACTCCCAGGAGAGTTACCTCCTAAGCGCCCGAAAGATCACACAATTGATCTTATCCTAGACAGTTCACCACCTAACCAACCGCCTTACCGAGTAAGTGCAAGTCAGCCAACAAGAGTTCCTAAAACAAGTAAATGAACTGTTGGAAAAAAGGGTTAGTTCAACCTAGCTCCTCTCCATACTGCTCTCCAGTCTTACTTGTTCAAAATAAAGATGGTTCTTTCCGTATGTGCATAAACTACAGATCTTTGAACAATATCACAATCAAGAATCATTTTCCTATCCCAAGGATAGATGATATCTTGGATAAGTTACAAGGAGATAGTATCTTTAGTCTCATTGATCTCAAGAGCGGTTATCATCAGATACGGATAGCACCTGAAGATGTTCATAAGATGGCTTTTCGTACAAAATTTGGACTATACAAGTTTTTAGTCATGCTATTTGGTTTGATTAATGCACCTGCCACATTCAATCGAGCGATGGAAAGAATTTTTTGACCTCAGTCAAAGTTCATAGGTGTCTTCTTTGATGACATTCTAATATTTTCATGGTTTGAAGAAAAGCATAGAAAACATATATCTATTGTTTTTCAAGAGCTTCGCAAGCATAAACTACAGGTCAATGCTAAGAAGAGTGAATTTTTTTTCTTTCGAAAATTCATTACTTGGGCCATATTGTTTCTCACAATTTGGTGAGAATGGATCCTAAGAAGATTCAAGCCATTATTGAATTGCCTACACCTACTTCTGTACATGAAGTTAGAAGTTTCTTGGGCCTATGTTCATACTACAAGAAGTTCATATGAGGTTTTGCATATGTTGCATCTCCTCTACATGACCTTACTAAGAAGCGAATGCCTTTTTGCTAGGGATCAAGGCAACTACAAGTCTTTGAAAGAATTAAGTTTCTTGTGGCTCAAGAACTAGTTCTCATAGTTCTGGATCTTCAAAAACCTTTTGAAGTTCATTGTAATGCTTCTAGGGATTGCATTGGAGCTGTGCTTAACCAAGAGTATCATGAAGTAGCATTTGAGAGCCGACGCCTCAAGGACCATGAGGTACATGCTCCAGTGTATGAGAAAGAGCTTATGGCGGTGATACATACTCTTCAAGTATGGAAACACTATTTACTTGGTGTAAATTTTGTTATTAAAATAGATCACCAAAGTCTAAGATACTTCCTTACTCAAAAGAAGCTCTCAGAGAAACAGGGTGACCTCGAGTGAATGCAATCACAATTGTTTACCATAACGAGTTCATGGATTTACCTAAAATATATGCAACTGATTCTGACTTCTCAACCATATGGGATCAGCTTAACTCAGGTCAGGTCAATTACACCTTACTCAATTCGAGATGGTTATTTGTATCATCATCAAGTAATTTGTGTAGCATTACCATTGCGACACAAGATAATGGATGAAGCACATGCATCTCCATATGCTGGACATAGGGGTATTCTACCCACTACTCAAGCATTGGAAATATATTTCTTTTGGCCCACTCTTAGAGCTAACATTGAAAGGCATGTCCATGAGTGCAAGATATGCCAAAAAGTAAAGTATGACATGCATAAACCACCTGGTCTACTGAAGCCATTACCTATTCCCAATGAGCCTTGGGAAAGTATAGCCATAGACTTTATCATGGAGCTTCCTCGCACACAAGTAGGCAATGATGCAATCTGGACTATCATTGATAGATTCAGTAAGCAAGATCACTTTATACTTGTGCGAAAGACAATCAAAGCCGATCATATGGCTAAGCTATTCATTGCTCATATTTTCATTAGGAAAAAAATGAACTCACAAATGGGCCTTTTAGCCCCCCCTCTCTCCTCCTTAAAACAAGGAAAAGAGGAGTGAAGAATAGTAAAATAATCCTCCTCTCTCTCCACTTTTGCAATCTCGTTTTGCCTTTTTTATATTATCTACAAAGATATACTCAGATTCCTTCTCTCTCCTTGTTGAAGAAGTCTTTTTCAACCAAATTTTATATTAAAAAAGGAGTTAGTTACGGGAGTGTGGTGCTTCATTTTCAATGCAAAATGATTAGTAGATACGAGGTAATAGATTTTTTAATCGAGAACAAGGAAAATAAAATTTTGGAAGTTCCTTTTAATATATTTTGGGGAACTTTTATATCCTAGCTTTTGGTCAAAAAACAAACCAACTGGTCAAATTTTGTTTTTTTTAAAGATGTTTTTGAAGGCAAAATAGAAATATCTAAAATACGAAAAGTCTTGGACATCCCTACCCTCTGAGCTATCTCCCCCCATATCTATACTCTCTCATGGCTCTATTGTGACCTCTTCTCTGTGTTTATGCAACCTTCATTAACAGAGTGAATTACTTACACCCTCCATTCCCTTGGCACCTTTGTGTGCCTCTTTGTGCATCTCCACTCTACCTCTTGTGACAACCAAGTAGGCTCCCCGTTTCTATTAATAGTAAAATGAATACAGGAAAGAAGGAGCTGCATATTGAGGTAGAGATTGAATATAAACCATTATTCAAAAGAACCCAGTGTACCAGTGTCAACCCTCAAGTTTTGCAGAGTTACAAGCAAATCGGATTGAAACATGTGGATTTGTGGGTTGATGGGGGAATCTACCCAATTGACCCCTTACACAATAGACCTCCAACTTTCTCAGGAATCACAAATTTGCTAAAGTATGTGTGCGAGGGTGAAAATGGGTTACTTGCTTATACTAGGTGGCTTAATGATCAGGCGTTCAAAGTATTTACAACTTGCCATGCAACCATAAAAAATTGCCATGATGTGATCGTTGCACATCAACTTCATATACAATAGCTCATAGGACAAGTGGTACAACTGAATGACATTGTAATTCAACAAAACAATAAAATTATTTCAATGTAGGATACGATCCATGACATTGGTATCTCATATGAGGAGGCAAAGGCACAATTGGAAGACTTGAGAAAGATCAACAGCAAGCTAACACAGAAGCGCAAACGAAAGAAGAATCCAATCAATGAGTTAATTGTGAATAGTGGCCAATGAAAGCGACGTATCAAAGCATGTAAGGTAGCTCAGAAAGAGAACCTAGGTGAGGGTGAGGTTGGATCGTGTATTAGTAGATTGTTGAAGGCAAGTACATTGGAAAACGCTTTGAGCAATCATAAGTTTAAGGCTATGAAGGAAAAGGTGATTGAGTGCACATTAAAAGATGTGTCAAATGAGTTCTCAGCTGATGCACAATCTATTTGTGACAGGCCGGCATTAGCACAATGACTTACTCAAAGATATTCAAAGGTTTGAAGGCTGGGTTTGGTCGTGTGCTGAAGAGAAATAGAATCATGCCTCTTCCTCAACCTTCAAAGTTAATAGAGGCCCGATGGCAACTTAATACAAAGGTTTTGGAGTTGATAGGAGATCCCATGCATGTTCAATATGTGGAAACACTAAAGGTTGGGACCAAAAATGCATATGAGGTGAAGTTCACCGAACTCAATAATTACTATTTAGATTTGAACAAGGTGTAGTCGGAAATGGTAATGTACTACAATATGTATATTGAGGAATGTAATGGTAAATTGCAGTTTGTTATAAAATTAGATGAAAGTGAGGTCACTAAAGGAGTAAAGCTTGAAAGAGTTAGTGTAACTCCGATGAATAGAGCTTTACAATTCGACAAGAACAACCCATGGAACTTTAGTGTTCAATCTGAGCGCCATGTGTGGTGGCTCACTGCATTTGAAGTTTTTAAGGAAACATTTGAGGTGTTATAGCTATTCTTTATGCACACAAGCATTCCAAGCATCATCGATTATCAGGAACATGGTGAGATGCTCTCAGTTGAAGGGTATGGTCAATACTTGGTTGAATGGCATCTTGCAGGAGACTTGAAAACTTTAAAATGCATGTGTGGAATCTCCAATGGTGCAAATACAAAGAATACATGCCTATATTGCTTGACATAGAGGGTGGAAGGAAAGGATGGAAAGAAGAACTAGTCAAAGGTGACAAGTGCTGCACCAATGCACAATAGAGAAGATCCCACTTGGAAGCCCATCTTCAACATTCCCTTGGATCGTATTCACATTTGTTCATTGCATGCTTTGTTAGAATCATGGAGAAACTTGTATATGAATACATTTGCTTTGCTTATAGGATGCAACTAGAAAAAGAAGCCATTGCAACGTGTAGGAATGTGGAGCAAGTGCTATCAGAAATTGGGCTACACAAGCATCAAGTGACGATTGAAAAAGATGAGAAGAGATTAGGAAAATCTGGTAACTTGATAAAAAATCCTTGCTTTGGAGGAGCAAAGGCTAGGAAGTTTCTCTCAGTACCCATCAATGAGGAAGGGAATGTCATGGTTCGTAGGCCGCATGACTGCAATGGGTGGAAAAAGTTACATTTTGCAGTTCCTGATCAAAGTTATGAAGGAAAAACAAGATTGGCCAAAGCTAAGGTTTGGATAAGTCTTAACAAATTGGCTCCCTTTCTTCGCAAGATGGTGTTTAACAATGAAGATAAGCAAGAATTTATCAATGCTGTGCATAGCTTCTACGAAAACATGGTGGAGGCATGGGGCAAAAGCTCTATCACACATTACATGGTGTGTACTAAGTTAATATTTTAAAATTGTATAAACTATTGAGCATAGTTTTACTCATGTGTGATATGTGTCTTTGTAGCATATCCTTGAGGCACATGGGCCATACTTTGCAGAAAAGGGAAGCATTGGAGTTTGGTCCACATAAGGGATGGAAAATTCAAATTGGATAGCACGTGGTGCATGCCAAAGAAAAACTGATCATGGTAGAGGGGTGAATGGTAGCAATCCAATGATCCAATTGCTATCTTGGTGGTATAGGATTATAGTAGCGGATGAAGCTAAAATCTCGCAAAAGAGAGCAAATGAAAGTGCTGATGAATCGGCTGTAGACACGATGGAATCACGTTGTGCCACTAAAAGAGTGTGTTATGAAGCCTCAAGTGCCAAAGAAAACCATGCCAAGTGGCTAGAAACAAGGCTTTGATAAGGCAGCAAATGGGTTCGAAAAGAGCTAAGATAGTAAGATGAACAATGTGAGTCAGTGTGAATGCAATTCATAGTTTAAGAGAGAAAGAGAGAGTGTGCATCTATGTGAATGAGTCTCACAGTTTAGGGTTATATAAAAGAGGGTTTCACTTTCTATCTTATCCATCGAGTTCTCACATCTCTTGTGCATGAAAGATGGCTAGGTCTAAGGCAGTTGCAAATAAGCTTCCGCTCAGAGCCCCATATCATGTTCAGCCCCTTGGAGCATCTACTAGCTCAGATGCACCCCCTTCTCAACCTAATCCACCTTCCTCAAGTTGCCCTCACAAGGGTCCTCCTCAGCATCCCCACAAGAAACGCAAGTGGAAGCCAGGTAAAGTTGCCTTGAGAGAAATTAGAAGGTATCAACGCTCTTTTGATCTCATCATTCCGAAGGTGAGCTTCTCGAGACTTGTTCACGAGATTGTGCAAGACCTCTACTGCACAGAAAGCAGGAGGTGGTTTTTGGTACAAGGTCAGGATAGACCTGAATCACTTCACAAAAGAATGTCTCATGCTCTACACTCTACTGCAGAGGCCTTCTTAGTTGACTTGATGACTGATGCTCAATGTTGTGCAATACATGCGAAGCACATCACTGTAACTCCCAAGGACTTCCAACTTGTAAGAAATCTTCAAGCAGTGAAGGATGCATTCGTTCCAATGGAATAAACACAGTTTGCAATGTTATCTTTTTTGACATAGTGTTATCCTCGTGCATTGGACATATGACTATGTCCCAGTGCAAAGCTATTATATGCGCCCTTAAAATATGAATTAAAATTTTACACTTGTCCTTCGCTCTCAACTTTGACTATGCATGTTCACTGTATTTTCAATTCTTACTTACAGTTTTTGTTAGCACTATCAATTTCAATAGGAATAACATGCAAAAAATTGTCATTTCTTGTTGTAGACTTTACTCCTAATGCCTCTGTATAGTTTATGTGGTGCAAAGTTTCTAAGGGCCAGTAGGGCTCTTGGCCACCCAATGAGTGCGGGTGTGAAGTTTTGTCGCATTCCAATACAAGGTTATGGATTTATGATCACACGATGGACAGTGCGTATGAAGCTCCATTAACCCAGTTTTGGGGTTTAAATGGGTTAAAAGTTCATTCTTCTTCTCATTTTCACATCTTAATTTCTTTGCTTCCTCCATTTTCACATCCCCAACCTCTGTCTCTTCTCCGTCTTGCCCTCCTTGCATGGCACGGACCAAGCAAGCATGTCACCATTTTTTGCCCCCGGAAGACATCATGCCAAGGCCCGCCACCTGGAGCACAAGGTGGAGGCTCCTTAAGTGCAGCAACCGGTGCTCCCTGTAGAGCACAAGGACCACCACAAAAGAAGAGGAGATGGAGACCGGGCATTGTCGCTTTTCGAGAGATAAGGAGAATCCAATGTGGATACGAGCTTCTCATCCCAAAAAATTCTTTTCATAAAGTTGTTTGAGAAGTCATGCAAGACTTGGAGTTGAAAGGGATGGGAAGATTTTGGGCACGAGTGCGGGATGGCCCACCAGCGGGAAGGTGGACTGTTGCAGCCATGAAGGCCCTACAAACCACTGTAGAGGGGTTTCTCATCGACTTGTTCGATGATACACAACTTGCAGCCATCCATGCAAAATGTGTTACAATCACATACAAAGATATGAACTTTATCATTCGGCTTCGACACGGCAAGGGGACCCCGCCATAGTTTACTAGATTAATGATGCAAGGTTTGTAATGGATGTTACAATGTCATAACATCTTGGAAGCCCAAAAATTTTATACTCTGCCACATTGGAATATTTATTTATATATACATAATATCTCGTGCAATGTGTACTGAATTCAAATCCGACGCACCCTACCATCAAGTTTCATTGCATAAAAATATATGGTAGTTAGAAATCTCACCTTCTCCAGATCATCTTGTATCTTCATTTTCTCGTGTGTCAAGGAGGCACCTCTTTGGGCAGAGGGATCTACAAACTCCTTGGTAGGAAGCTGGGGCCTTGGTCCAAACAAATCATGCTATAGTGCTTCAAATTCAGCATCGGGCACAAGGTAATATTCTTCAACCGGGGTTATATGCTCCTGTGCTGCTATGATCGCACTCACAGTATCTAAGCTTGTGCCATCATATCTTCCAATCTCTGCCATTGTTGGATGCACAAGGTAATCTTCTTCAACCGAGGTTATCTCCTGTGCAGCTATGATCGCACTCATAGTATCTAAGCTTGTGCCATCATATCTTCCAATCTCTGCCATTGTTGGATGCACAAGGTAATCTTCTTCAACCGAGGTTATATGCTCCTGTGCTGCTATGATCGCACTCATAGTATCTAAGCTTGTGCCATCATATCTTCCAATCTCTGCCATTGTTGGATGCACATCTATGTAATCGTAATCGATCAGGTCTTCCATTGAATCCTTGACTAGGATAGAAAACAACTCTTCTTCCTTCATTTCCAAGTATTGCAGTACATCTAATAGAAGTAAGTATTGTACACCATCTACTTCAATGGGTGTCAAGGAGGCAAGGTTGGGTTTGTCGACTTGTGGTTTTTCTAAAGAAGATGGCACCATGAAAGCCAACCCTTGCTCTGTCACCACTCGATGTTCCTCTTCAACATTTATGAGCTCTTCAATTGGTTCTTCTCCCGTGTATGTGATAGAAACAACCTATGGAGTTGTATCTTCATCACTCTCCTCCTCTAGGGGTGTATCCAATGCAAGGAGGTAAATTGCCAATGCACAATCACACTCCATGAGATCCAAAGGTGATGTACCTGGTGCACTTCCCATGCGAACAATACATAATATATGCAAAGGATCCACTTAGGCCAGACACCTACTCACCACTTTTTGGTGATTCTTCCCTGCCTGAAATACCATGAGTTGTTCCAGAGGCACCCAAATCATGTCGGATCCCTCGATGGAGTATGTGCATGTAGCGATGGTGCTCACAAAGTCTTCCAAAACCTGAAGGGGGGATCTAGCGATGAGAGCATGCTTTCAAGGTTGAAGTTCTTAGAGAAAACCTGGAATATCTCATCACCCTGGTTAGCAAAGATAGTCTCGTGGATCCAGTCATCAAAGTGTGCGTGAGCATCCATCATAGCAGGTAGGAGGGATGTGGTGGATATAAAGAGATGAAGAGAGAAAGTGTGAAATGAAACAATGAAACAAGAACTAAACTAGTTCTACCTTAAAAACCTTAAGTTTTGAACCATTAAGGGTTGTTCGCATACGATATTTAGTGATGGCTTTACTTACATCTTTGTAAAGTTTACATGCATATGTAAATGTGTTGATATGAAAAGTGTGTAACAAGTGTATGATTTTTCATAAATACCATAATTTTTAAATATTGCAAGTTTGTAAGTGACAATATTCTATTGGCCAAAAACATCCAAAAATTTACAAGTGCTGGATATTACAACTTGTGGTGTTGGGATTTTTAGGGAGACTTTACAATTTCTAAAATATGTGGAGCCACACACTTTCTGTTGGTAACAGTATCCTCAACTCGGCTTCAAATTTTCCTACCATCTAGTTTAGAATAGAAGCTAACATGTGGATTCTGTATTAACATTGTAATTTCCTGGCGCATTATACTCAAGGGCCAATCATCCTCCATTTGCAACACTTGGGGCTCGCGGCCCTCACAAATGACAGTAACATCCACAGCTACACTTTCACGCATGTCTTGATCAAGGCACAATCATTTACCCTTGAGCATCCTCCATCTACGATACTTGAATACTAGGCATAAAGTTTGTCATGCGACAAAGTACCTGTAATTGGAAAGGAAAGTTAGCCTATTCATCCCAAAGTAAGATAATAGTCAACTAAGAGAGAAATTTTTTACCTAAAAGCCATGTTCCTTGTTGTGACTCGACACTCCACTGTGTCAGGACTGTGAGTTATTTTTTATGTCCAAGTTTTGCCTAGAATCCTTGTTACATAGTCCTCTAACGTATTTTTTATTATGTACGTGATTTTGGTACGTCTCAAACCCTTACATTCCTTGAACATGTGCAAAAATTGCAATCGGTATGAACCAGCTTAGATGTACATTCTTTGAGCCGGTGCTTGGCTTCATAGAATTCAATATGTCTGCGGAAATATTTGTGCTGCACATGTGCAAAATGTCGCTACTACACAATGGCCATTCTATGCTATTGAGATTCGATATGTGCATATACTCAAGGGTTCCATATTCTCGACTCCCCTTGGGTAATATGCACTTGGAGTCATAGAAAAAAACAAGGTCCTCTGCGAGTTGCTTAGTTGTACACCCCTCAAAGAGCAATCTACCAATTTCGAGGTGGTAACACTTAAAAGAACCAGTGAAACTCTGAACATTTTGCCACTCACAGCAATCTGAAAGGCATACTTCTGTAAATACAAGACAAGTTGTTACATACGTATCATGAAAGTTCTCATTCCCAATGAGTTGCAAATACTTACTGTTTGCAATGTTTCGTTGAAATGGCACAGTGGGCGCAATGTGTATTTGTTTTTGCATGAATACATGTTGTGCAAACGCCTCTGTTACAAGGTGAGAATCAACTTTCCTTTGTGTGAGAGCTAAAATTTTACCCTTCGAGGGCTTTGATACATCTGCAATTGCAAATGCTTTCACCCTGAAAGCTCCCTTCATACTGGGACGCATATGTATCCAAGACGAGCAATGATACGTATCAGTGATCCAATTCCCTTCTTCATCTTTTCTGTTATGTACTTCTATCGAGAGAATGCTTGTTCTTCTCTCAGGCATTATAACATATGCATTAGATATAAAGAAGTATGTATTAACCCCTAAATAATAAGCATTTTAAGTCTGTCAAGTAATCACCAATATGCCATACAATTCAACATGGCATTAAGAGATATTTACACTTTTGTAAACAAACATAAACATCGATATCAAAATGCATGTGGATATATACATCAACACAAAGTATAGATTTAATTTCAAGACATCACTTTAATCATACCATTTACATGAAATATAATGAAAAAAATAGCACAAGAATACTCAGAGAATTTCGCCAAAATAAATTTTATTATAATGAAGAGGAGTCTGATTTGACTCAATACATTGTATGAAATGTGGGTATCATAGAGTATTGTTACAAGGATAGCAGCCATGTGGTATGCAAATCTTAATAGGCACATTGGATTGACACTTGAGATATTCTAAGACTCAACACATTGTGTGTTATATGGATGATATGATACAAGAGTTTCATGGATCATTGCCAATTGACATGGAGATCCAAATGGATACATAGGACTAATAAAGCAGAGGATTTTTTAACCATCGACTTCCAGCAGATCCATATTATCCAATACAAAGGAATCACTCACCACATCAAAATAGTTGATGGAGAATTATATGCTTCACCTAAACCTTGTACAATACTTGCATGTACAAAAAAACACCTGCATGAATCCCTTTTAACAAAAATACTTACATGAATCCCTTTTAACAAAAAATATCTAGATAACTGCATGAATAGAACAATACAAAACAGGGCCAATTTACCTATAAGCTGATTTGCTGAAGATAAGATCAAATCATTGCTAATCAAAACCCATTGCAAATGATGGACATAAGAAAACGTCAATCCCATCAAATATAAAAGTCACTAATTAAATGAATAAATTTTGACATCACAAAATATGGTAGATTTACCAGTAAATTGAGCTACAGAATCTCTGCTCTACCTTGTGTTAAGTGATACAACAACAATTGATCCTTAAGTTAGAACTAGCATCAAACCCTATTGTAAAGATAGCAAAAAAGGGATAATGCAGAGAGGAAGAAAGAGAGAGTTTGTGTGAGTGTGCGGGAGAGAGAAAGAAATGAGCACCTATCCAATCTTGCCCAAATTGATCTCTGCAAAAGACAATTTTACAAGAATTAGTATTTACATGACGGTATTCTGAAAAATAGTAGAAAAGAGGAAACATACACAGAGAAAGAGAGAGATAAGCACTTATGCAATGTCACCCAAAATGATCTCTGCAACAAAATAACAACAAGGGTTAGAACTAACATTGTGTTGTATTCAGCAAAAAAAACAAACAAACAAAGAGAGAGATTAATACCTTTGCCTCTTGCTCCAAATAAACTCTGCAAGAAAACAACAATTAGAATCAACATCAAATTCTATTGAAAACACAACATAAAAGAGAAACAACACATAGAGAGAGGGGGGAAAGAAAGGAGAGAGAGAGAGACGAGCACCTCTGTCTCCTGCCCCAAACAACCTCTGCAATAAAACAACAACAACAGTAAGAAACAACATCAAACCCTATTGAAAAAATAGCAAACAAGAGAAAATGCAAAGAGAGATGGGCACCTATGTTTTGCCCAAAATCTGGAGTTGCGGGGAGAAGAAAGTGCAGAGGTAAGCAGAACGCTCAAAACCTTAATTACTCTCAGCAGGGAGCTTCAATGGAGACGAAAATTCATGAGTATAGAGAAGAGAGGGAAAGTGGTCTGTTGCTCAACTTTTGGGTAAACTGATTACTGAGAGGGAAAAAAACTGAAATTGAAAATTCTCCAAAAAAAAGAGGGGGAAATACGAGGTGAGAGAAACTCAAATTTTGTGTACTATTCATTCTCCCTTTTTTAAATCCCCCACTACCCCTTTTTTAATAGAAAACCCAAGATTTGGAGAGAGAAGATCCACCCTTTATGGATGTCAACATCTAGCCTTCCTATTGGACAATCCAAAAGGCCCACATCTTAAACTATATTATTTTTAAGGGCCCATTTGTGAGTTTATTTTTTTCCTAATGCAAGCATCATGGCATGCCTAAGTTCATTATAAGTGATCGAGATCCCTGCATGACCAGCCTCTTTTGGCAAGCTCTCTTCGAGAACCTTGTGACAACGTTAAAGTTTTCATCCTCTTATCATCCTCAAACAAATGGGCAGAGTGAAAATGCTAATTCTACTATTCTTGACCTTTTGAAATTCTATGTCTCTGATAATCAAAGAGAATGAGAAAAGTATATGCCTTTAGTAGAGTTTTCATACAATAATACAGTGCACTCTAGTATTGGTAAGGCAGCCTTTGAGATCATCTATGGTAAGCCTCATTCACCACCCATTCTTCTTACAAAGGATAAGATCTTTGTAGCAGATGAGTTTGTTAGAGACATTGATACAAATTTCACTCAAGTAAAAGCTGCTATCCAAAGGACACAAGAGAAGCATAAACGTGAAGTTGATAAGCATCCTTGTAAGCTAGATCTCAAGTTGGGACAATATGTTCTTCTTAAGTTTGAGAAGGCTCGCTTGAAGAAGCAAAAAGGTCAAAAGGGTAAAGTGGTTAAGATTTCGAATCACTACTATGGCCCTTTCAAGATCACAAATAAGATAAACGATGTGACTTTTTGTTTGGATCTACCAAGTCATTGGAACATTCATAATGCTTTCCATATAAGTTTGCTACATCCCTATATTGGAGAACCTCCAATGGAACCAATCAAGGAAGATTTACATGACATAGAAGAAACAGAAGATTTCCTTATGCCTGAAAGAATTTTACACCATCAGGACAATACTCTAAGGTCAAGTAAGGTATTATGGAAGTATCTAGTTAAGTTTAAGAATTATCCCTCATTGGACGCTTAGTTTATGACTGAGAGAGAACTACAAGACTTTCTAGATCTTCTTAAGGACTATGTATCCTCTCTACAATTGAGGTCAACTGTTTAGAAGCTAGAAGGATGTCACTAAATTGATTGCTGCATTCTCTATTTAATAAATTTATCTCAATAAATTAATGACTCACTTTTCTTTAAGTGTTGATGATGATCTAGCATGGCCATGAGACCATTTAGAGACAAGTATTCCTAGCGCATCACTTAATGGGGTGATTAGAGCACTGTGATGGGGATATCTGGTACAGGCAGTACAAGTTATGAAGGGGGAAAGAAGTTTCTACCAAGTGTAAGAGTATACACAAGAACCAAGGAGTTACACATAAATGAAGATGGATTGAGTTCTAAGAAGAGGAAGTGCATTAGCATTGTGTATATATATTTATGTGTGCATCCGGGGGCACCTGGGAACGTTTACTTGTGTATAATGAGCATCGCATTCATTTGGGGTGATCCTCTTCCTTACAAGTCAAGGTTTAAGGTCTTTTCTTTCATTAAGAAAGATGAGAGAGGGAATTCTCTCACTAAGAAAGACGAGGGATGTGATCCTCTAAAAGTGAGAAGTGAAGTGATTTTCTCTTTCTAAGGTCTAAAATGACACAAGCTTTTGTGTGGAATTCAATCTTAACGTTAAGGCCCAAAGGCAATTTTATGAACTCTCCTTAAGGTGGTTGCATGGACCACAAGTTAAGAGTACAATTTAAAAATCTATTTTTTAAAAATTAAAAAAAGACATGGTGAATCCATTTTTAAACTATCTCACGATAGAAAGATTATCTCTAAAAAATGATCGATAAGCTTATCGGAAACAACGAGAACTACAACTTTTGTATTGGAAGTTTTTTCATCCAAACAACACACAGAGAGAGATATCTCAAAATTAGTGCTGCAGAGTAGGTCTTGAAACAGCCACATCTTGCATGAAGATCAACTCAAGTCTCTCTCCAAGAAGGGAAGCTCTTGAAAGCCTATAAAAGAGGAGTCTCTCCTTAGGTGTGAGAGAGGTGAAGGAAGCATCATTTGGCATGCATCCAAGAGGAGAAGAGAATGTGCAAGTGCTTCGGAAGATCTGTTGAAATCAAGTGCTGTGGAAGCTCTGCTGAGATCAAGTTCTAAGAGGAGAAGAGAAGGTGAAAGTGCTGTGGAAGCTCTGCTAAAATCAAGTTCCAAGAGGAGAAGAGAAGGTGCAAGTGCTACAGAAGCTCTACTAAAAATCAAGCACCAAGAGGAGAGCCCTACACATATTGTGTAGGAGAGAAGGAGACTCAAGAAGGATCAAAAGGTGCCAACTTCCAAGTTGTGCAAGTGTTAGCCGGTTGTATACCGTGCAAGGAATCATGATCTTGTTTCCAAGATCTACAAGTAAGAACTGGTTTATGCGTAATGGAGAAACTTGCTCCTTGACAATAATATAACTCCACAAGGGGGGGACTGGCCCATCTTCCAGTCCCTAGTGTATTCTCTCTCTCTCTCTCTCTCTCTCTCTCTCTCTCTCTCTCTCTCTCTCTCTCTCTCTCTCTCTCTCTCTCTCTCTCTCTCTCTCTCTCTCTCTCTCTCTCTCTCTCTCTCTCTCTCTCTCTCTCTCTCTACATCTTTCTTTTCTCTCATCTGTTCTCTCTCTGCGCCAGCATACTATTAACTAAATATATTTTAAGTATATAAGAAAGTCAAGCATATATCTATGATATTGTAACAATCAATCACTTAAAGAATATTGAAAATAAATCAAAAATACAAAAATCAATTGATACTTACAGTCCCACATCCCCATGGAAACCATAGAGAGATTTCGTTAAACATATTTTCTTGAATTTTGGGTTCAAGATAGAGATAGTCAAGTGTGATATGCATGAGTTCAATCATACAAGTGATTTTCTTAATGGAAATTTCTTTTTGCCTTCCAATTTCTGGGGATCCATGTCATTCATACTATATTTGTATATGGGTATTTTTTGTGTTGGGTGATGTGTTTTTTTGTTTTTGATCGTGTGGAGCTAATGAAGATGAAGCTCTGAAGATTGATGATGTTAGTTATAACATGGTTGCAGTTGAAGACTTGGACGCCGAACTTTTATATCCTTTAATAGTTTGAGTTATTTTGTTTTTGTGATGTTGGAATGGTTCTTAGTATTATTAGTTTTCCTTTCATTTGTGTTTTAGATACAAGTTCTATGAAGCTGATATGTTGAGAGGAAGTGATGACTTGTGATGGATCGAAGATTCTTTTTAGCAGATATTAGAGATTTTATTCTCCTTTTCTTTTTGAGGTCACGAGGATACTTCCTTTCTAAGTGTGGGGATATATTGAGTATGGAAATGATGAAAGGTGAGAAGGATCGAAGCTTGCTTGGAAATGAGCTATGGCAAAGAGCAAGAGCAAGAAGGAGAGAGACAGAAATGGGAACTCCAACAGTCACAATGTGTGACCCAGCCTTCCTTTATTCAAACTATCACTAAAAGAATAAATAATAAAGTGACGGTGACGGGCGCCCGCCACTTGCAGTGTGCAATGGCGGGTACTATCATTATAGTAATACATAGGTGGCTAGGCAGAAGTGCCTTTACCCCCAACAACCTCCCACTTAAAGGTGAATCTGCCCCAGTGAGGAGTGAAAAGAAAAAGAAAAGACAATACAATGTACACATGCACAACAGGATGAGAAAAAACGTCATCTCATCCAACAACCTCCCACTTAAAGGTGAATCTGCCCCAGTGAGGAGTGTGCAATGGCGGGTAATATCATTGTAGTAATACATAGGTGGCTAGGCAGAAGTGCCTTTACCCCCAACAACCTCCCACTTAAAGGTGAATCTGCCCCAGTGAGGAGTGAAAAGAAAAAGAAAAGACAATACAATGTACACATGCACAACAGGATGAGGAAAAACATCATCTCATCCAATGCCCATCAATCTCCCGAGGAAGAAAAAGTGCTCAATAGTGAGGGTTTTCGTGAGCAAATCTGTAGTATTTTTGTCAGTGGAGATCTTGACAAGGTCAATAGACTTATCCTCCACTACCCCACATATGAAGTGATACCTCGCCTCAATGTGTTTCATATTTGCATGGAAGATCGGATTCTTGGCTAACTGAATAGCACTCATAGAATCTGAATGCAGTGTAGGTATAGTAACAATCCCAAGGTCATGAACCAAACGGCCCAACCATATGGCCTCCTTGCAAGCCTCAGTGGCCGCAACATACTCAGCCTCACTGGTAGAGAGAGCCGTACACTTCTGAACCCTAGACATCTAAGAAACAACACCTCCAACATAGGTAAAGACATAGCCGGAAGTGGACTTCCTACTATCTGCATGTCTTGCATAATTGAAGTTTGTGTAGCCCACAACTCCTGTATCCTGGCTGCCATAGCAAATACACATATGTGCTATGCCCTTCAGGTATCTCATGATACCATTTATGGTATCCCAATGCTTTTTGCCAGGTGTAGCCATATAGCATGCCACAACACCAACTGCAAAGGTAATATCTGGACGAGTGGCTATCATGGCATACATCAAACTGCCCACGCGACTGATGCATAAGGGATCTTGACCATCTCGGCCCTCTGCTCATCCGTCTGCAGACAATCGGCCTTTGAAACCTTCACATAAGGAGGTAATGGACAGCCAATAGGCTTTACGTCCTGCATGCGAAAATGCTCAAGGACTTTATGAATTTACTCCCTCTGTGAGAGGTAGAGTAGTCCCTGATGCTTGTCACACTTAATGCGCATACCAAGAATATGAGAGGCCTATCCCAAATCCTTCATGTCAAAGCTCTTCTTCAGGTGAGACTTAAGAGCATCCAGCTCATCATGAGCTTTCCCTACTATCACCATATCATCCACATAAAGTACCAAAATGAGCAATGAGCCATCAGATGAGGACACCTTGATTCCTCTAAGGAGGAGAGGATGTAATATTCCCACCATAACACTTCATAAAATAAATTCAGGCTTGAAATGTTTTAAAAATTACTCGTTGAGTTATCACATAAGTGACCACATGCAATATCAAATCTTGCATTAAATCAATTTTGCAATCCGATACGAGAAGTCGCCTCAATGAACTCGACCAACAAAATAGCAAATACGCCTCATAAATTATATTACGACGGCTTGATCATAATATTTCCCGCATTATATTTGATTTAGCATTCCTGATTCCATTTAATGCATCAAAGATCGCATTGATTTTGCAACGGCAAGACAAATCGCAAAAGCCTTAATCGGTAGACAAAGAATGCGCAAAAATGAGTATGATATTGAGTAAGTCAAAGTATTAAAGAGTACGGCATGACTTTATAAACTAGATAAGTCATAAGGTAACTTGGCCAAAAACTACCAAATGAAGTCATTTTGAAGGAAAAAAAACGTTTTTGTTTCGTGTAAAGACACAGATCCATAGCACTTCTATTGTATCCCTGTGACTACATAAAGGCATCAAACTTATGATAACACTCCCTAGGTGCCTACTTCAAGCCATAAAGACTTTTCTTCAACTTGCACACTAGGTGCTCCCTGCCAAGTTCTACAAAGCCCTTAGGCTACTCCATATATATCTCATCATGCAAATCCCCATGCAAGAATGCAATCTTAACATCCATCTGGTACAAGTCCAAGTCAAGCTGCGCAACTAAGGCCAAAACCAAGCATAGGGTGGTCATCTTGACCACATGAGAAAAGACTTCATCAAAGTCAACTCCATGCTCCTGTTTAAAGCCCTTAGCAATAAGTCTTGCCTTATAAGTCGGCTTGGGGTTTTCCAGGGGTACTTTTCAGCTTGTACACCCATTTGCATGGCAAAGGTCTCCTTGCCCTAAGATAGTACAACCAAATCCCAAGTCATATTCTTGTGCAGGGAGTCTATCTTAGACTGCATAGCCCTCTCCCATGAGTGACTGTCACCCCTTCACATAGCCTCATCATAGGTAAGAGGCTCTCCTGCATCTATAACCAAGACATAATGCATCGAGGGCTCAAATCTATCAGGTGGACGTCTATCTCTAGTAAACCATCTCATGACAGGCTCTGCGGGCAATCCAACACCCTGGCCATGTGTACCAACTGCTACTGCAAGCTGTCCAACTAGCTGTGCAGGAGCACGTGGATCCTCCTGAAATATAACCTTGCGTATCTCTACCACCTTCTTAGGCTGTCATGCATCTTGTCTTCATGGAAGACTACATCATGGCTACGGATGACTTTTTGCACTTTTGCAGATCCCAGAGGCGGTAACCCATCTCACCTGCGTCCCCATAGCCAAGGAAAATGCATTTGACACTCTTAGGATCCAACTTAGTATGCTTATCTTTGGGCACATGGTAGAATGCCTCACATCCAAAGACACGTAGATGCGCATAAGATGGAGGTTTCCCAGTCCATACCTCCTCTACAATCTGGAAATCCAAACTACTAGAAGGTAATCTATTTATGACATGCACATCCGTACTCACTACCTCAGCCCAAAAGCTCTGTGATAAGCTTGCATGGCTAAGCATACTGCGTACATGCTCCTGGATGGTTCTATTCATCCCCTCAGCCAAACCATTCTGGGGTGGGGTATAGGGGGCGATCAATTGATGCTTAATACCCCTCTCATCACATAGTTTCTCAAAAGTACATGACACATATTCTCCCCCATTGTCAATCCTAAGGCATTTCAACATATGCCCAGTCTGGTTTTCAACAAATGCAAGCCATCTCTGAAATACAGCCAAGACATCGGACTTAAGCTTAATGGGGTAAGCCCAGACTTTACGTGAAAAATCGTCAATGAACATCACAAAATACTTTGCACCGCCCATAGACTGACAGGGCATGGACCCACAAACATCCGAATGTACCAATGCCATGGGCTCACTCATGTGTGTCCTACCAGACTTCTTATGTGTATTCCTAGTCTGCCTGCCATAAAGACAATGCTCACATGAATCAAAATATGTGTAGTCAAGGGGCGGCAAGTACTGCAAACCAGAAAGCATTTTCATTTCCTTCAAGGACATATGGCCCAAATGGGCATGCCAAAGAGATACATGTGGGATGGAACCCACTGACAAAACATGGTCAACAGAGGACCCATCAACTACAAGAGGATAGAGGCTGCCAACTTTGGCACCTCTAGCAAGCACAAGTCTACCATGGGTGATCTTCCAAGCAGAATCTCCAAATGAAACATGAAACCTAGCATCATCAAGCTACCCTGCAGACATAAGACTGCATGTAAGCACAGGTATATGACGTATATCCTATAACAAAAAAGTACTGCCAGTAGAGAACTATAGCCGCATACATCCCCAATGCCAACAATAGCAAGTGACTTGTCATCACCCAAGCGAACTGAACTAGAGACAGTGCGGTAGGAGTGGAACCGTTACTCATGGCATGGTGTAACATGAAATGAAGCACCAGAATCCAAAAGCCAGCACTTTGCATACATAGAGTGAACATCTGTCAATGAGGTAGCATCACAAGAACTAGTTGCAAGTATGTGCTCCTCATCGGAGTCATCAATCTGCATGACATTTATCTCCTTGATTTTCACATTGGATTTCGTAGGCATAATGCTGCGATTAGAGGACTTTTTCTATACTTTGTCTTTCCCCTTCTCTTTACACTTCTCATTACGCAACTCATGACACTGTGGGCATATATGACTCTTTTTGCCGCAATGATGACATGTCACATTAGTATGAAAATTCCACATCAATCCATACATAACTACTTGTTGTAATAAATTACAGTTAGGTACAATGAGAGCAACCTATAGGCAAAATCAATGCACCAAGTCAACCACTGACTGTCAAAGCATAACTAGCATCAAGTGAGCATAAATCAGCATATGACATCGAGCAAACACCCAAGCATGTCAAACAAATCTGTCAATAAGCCGGCACACCCCTTGTGTAATAGGGCAAAGTGTACACAACACCAGCAAGACCTAACAGAAAGAGGTATATGCTCAGGGAGTGCGAAGCCCAAATCAGCCCAAGTACATGTATGCGGACCATGGCATATCAACCATGCAACATCCAAGTGAAGAAGATCCCAATCTCAGAAGACTCAAAGCTCAATAGCATAAACCACATGCTCAATGTCTGTCAAACATCCAACGATTCTCCCACTAGCACAAAAGTGTTATGGATCAAGCTAAGAAGCTCAATAAGGGAATATGAGAGCACCAGTGACGAAAGATCCAAGACCAGACATCAATAAGACATCATGAGCATATAGGCTCTGTAGCCTCCAATTAGAGCATCCATAGACATCAACTATATCCCAAATACAACTCTGGCAAGCCAAGAAATATCCCAAGTAAGTTTTCAAAAGCCAGATGCAAGGCCAAGACAAGGTATTAGTAGCAATCGGCTCCAAAAAATGTAAGTAGCATGTAGTAGTGGCATAGGCCAAGCATGTCAAGACCGAGAGTAACATACATGCCATATGTACATCCAAGACGAAGCATCAAATGCATTCCAAAGCTGAGCTCAAGCTCAAATGAAGACACGGAACCAAAGACAAGCTTGATGTCGTACCTTGAAGGTCAATACTTCATTGCATATCCCAAAGACATAGCCCGAAACCCATAGGCATAACCAAACTGGAGGTAAAATAACCTATCACCAAGGTAGCATAAATCCCAACCAACAATGAAGTGTCTGCATCCAAATCAAGGCTCAATAGTTCTCAAATAGCATATCCGAGCATAAACCATGATGAACAAGTATCAATACATCCAACAGGACACCCGAATGTCAACAAAGAGCATTATGCATAAGCCATCCCTGATAAAACCTTGCTACCCAAACAATGTACAACAGTAAATCCTTGCATAAATTGAGCTATGGAATCTCAAACCAAGTCCCAAAGAATCTCAAAACATTAGGCAAACATCCCTAAAGTATCTGGGCATCAAATACCAAGCCTCGGGAGCATCGCATAAGCTAAGAGCATGACATTTTCTTATTGTAAATCAACTCAGATCTGTTGCAAAAAATATTGTGATTAGAATTTGGCAGATCTAACATCACCATCGCGTTCGAAATGTACCAAAATCCCAAGTTAGACTCTTACCTTACCTAAATCGGGTTTCGGATGCTCGAGATATGAGAAAAAATAGGATTTTTGAGCCAGATTTTGAAGCATGCACAAAAAAAACGTGAACTAACTGTGGGGCTTCCTGGTTATGCTGAGGATAACGGGGCAAATGGGAGCATAGGTGCCCAATGAATCCAAGGAACACCTGCAAAGAGCCTATGAGGGCCGGGGAGAGGTGGGAGATGAAATCTTACCTCGGGGGGAAGAAGCCACGGCTGGCATTGAAGCTCCAAGCTCTAGGTCTTCAATTCGGGCTGAAGTAATACCGGGCTAAGCTCCATGATCAAGCTCTAATCCAAAGCTCTGATACAAATTGAAAGGTGAGAAGGATCGAAGCTTGCTTGGAAGTGAGCTATGGCGAAGAGCAAGAGCAAGAAGAGAGAGAGAGACAAATGGAAACTCCAACAGTCACAATGTGTGACCGGGCCTTCCTTTATTCAAACTGTCACTAAAAGAATAAAGATTAAAGTGACGGTGACGGGCACCCACCACCTGCAATGTGCAGTGGTAGGTACTATCAGTGTAGTAATACACGGGTGGCTAGGTAGAGGCATCTTTACCCCCAACAAATGATTTGTTGTTTGGGCTAAGTTTTTTGTTACTTTTATTGCTGAATGGTTGATTTTTGATATTGATTGTTTGAATTTGAAGATGTTTTGAAGTGTTTGGAATGATTTAAGTATGTTTGAAGGGCTTATATTGGTTTTTGATGAGGATATGTTGTTCTAAAGGGTTCTGTGATTCTCTCTGTTTGGTTCTGTAAGGTCTGATTTTGTTCTGTTTTGTTTATGTTTTTATGGTTGAATGAATGTTTTGAGAGATGGTTGAGATTGTGTTAAAAGGTTAATGAAAGATTGAATTGATTTTGGTTTGTTTTTTGTGGTTTTTATGGTTTTTGTTGATCTTCTGTAAGCTCCTATAGCTTCTATAGTTCTGTTCTTCTATTGTCTTATTGTTCTATGATCTGTGCTGTTTGTTTTTATTGAGTGTTATGTCGGATGTATGGATGTTTTGGAAAGTGTTCTTGTCTTAGAAAAGGATGAATGGAAGCTCTATTCAAGATAATTGAAGTGAAGAAGTAGCTGATGAAGATTCGCAGAAGGTTACAGAAGAATAGTGACAGAAGCCAGATCTCATAGGACACTATGATATCTCTGGTGCCTCTTTGCATCTGACACACTTTTTGGGAGGTGTATCCGTGACCAAAGAAGGATTATTATGAGTGATTATTGAGTATTTTAGTGAGTTTTTTGATGTACTATTGAGAATTACTATTGTGAGAGAGATCATATGCAAGAGATACCCAATTCTATGAAAAACAATGTATCTATCTATGAGAGATTGAAAGAGAGAACTATGAAGACAATAAAGATAAATCATATGTGGTTATTTCCATTCAAAAGTGGTGTATTCTTTTGTGTTCTTGTTAGTTTTGATGGATTCTCTGAAGATATTGAAGATTATGGTTGATTTTATCAAACCTGTGAGAGATATCTACTATGATGTTGCATGAAGATTTCTTGCTAGTGGTGTTCTTTTCCTTGTTGTGGTTTTCTAAAGAATAAAACAAAAGCTTGTTGATATTACAAGATAGATTTTCTTGCAGTAGAAACCCCTTTTCCTTGGTGTCTCTCTTGGGGCTCCAAAAATCAAGTCATTGACTCTCTAATTTGCCCCAACACTCAGTCTTCAGCAAGCATTCAAGTGATTTACCAGCAACAAGGAGGGGAGATCTTGACAAGATTTGCAAGCATTTCAAGAAGATACAAGCACAGTGTCCATTGACACTCATCTAGTGCTTTTAGCACTTATGTTATCAACACAATCAGCTTTGCCTTTGATCAAATCTAAGTTTTTTGGCTACTCCAGCATCAAACCAAGGAGGGGAAGACTCAAACCACGGACTTGCAAGACCTTGAAGATCCCAAGTTTAAAGGACATATTGGTCACCTAGCCACCTAGTATCTCTTGATATTAATCACCTAGTGCTTCTTAGCGCTTGTGCTCAACTCTTATGCTACTGAAATCTAAAAAATTTGGGAGCTGATTTGTTGTTGATCGTGCAACCTCAACATGGGCAAGGACTCACCGACAACTCAATTCAATGGTGTCGGATTCCATACATGGCAAACTAGGATCAAATTGATCCTAATGAAGAAAGGCTTGTGGTCAATCACAAGTGGTCAAGAGAAGAAACCAAGGGAAGCTGCACTTTCAATCGTATGGGATAAAAATGATGATAAGGCTCAAGCTATTATCAAGCTCGAACTTAATGACAACTACATTCATCATGTTGATGATTGTGAAACCTCTCACACGACATGGGATCGATTAGAAACCCTGTTTGGAGCTCATTCAAAATCCTCCAAATATGGCTTATTGATTGAATTTTTTAGGCTTGACATGCAAAGTAATACCTCACTTGCAACTCATTTGAATTATATGGAAATCTTGTTGACACAACTTGCAGGAATCAACTTAAATATGGATGAAGACATTTGCATTGGAGTGCTTCTCAAGAGTCTTCCACCTAAGTTTGATAATGTATCTACCACATTAATCAACATGCCAAAGCTGAAACTTGTGGATATCAAAGCCTCTCTCCTAGAAGAGGAAAATAAGATCAAGAACAAGGGAGAAACAAGCATCCCAAGCAAAGGCCAACAACTCCTCTATGTGAAAGGGAAGAAGAGCATGGTCTGTGACTTTTGTAAGAAAACTGGGCATATTGAGAAATTTTTTTATGCTAAGAAAAGGTCTCAAAGAGCATATCTTATTGCAGTCAAAGAAGATGAAGACAGCAATGAAGAAGAAGAAGAAGAAGAAGAACCCCAAGAAAAAAATGATAGGACTCACCAATCCCTCTTTTGTAGCTCATTTTCTGATAGACTTTTGTAAGTTTAAAATGTGGACTTGCCTAATGTTCCCACCATAAGCTCCTATACTCCTCATGTAACCTCTGCACACTACAACCTCTACACACTTAGTGAGGCCTTGTAACAGCCTCTAGCTTTGTATGGTTGTTTTTTTCCATGTCTACACTTAGCAAGGTTCTACTCATGACAACCTCTATATATTCAGGGTCTTTCTTGGTTGTAATTGAGGAGGGGTGTTGAGAAATGTGCAATCACATCCACCATAGCCTTTTTGTATGGAACAAACAAGGCAAAGAAACATACTACAAATAAAGCCATAGACTAGGTCATGTATGCATGGTTTATTAAAACCACAGTTGGTGATTACCATGGTCCATTTCCACCTTTTTCCACCTACCAATACCACCTATTATAAGCCTATAAAGGGCACTCATCCCCACACTCATTCCATTAGTCATTCTCATCAGTTGTATTTACATTATGCTTGGATAATATCAATTGTTCTTCTTTGTCAATGGTTATGTCTCATTATGATTGTCTATTTGCTCATCAGTGATCCTCCTTAGCATGCATCCTCAATATTTTAACACTAATGACTGTTGTTGAGCTAAGAAAGTCACTTTGGACTTACTTATATGATCCGACATATATATCCCTACATCTTTGAGAGTGCTTATGATTGTCTGCAATGCCAACATTTCTAAACTTGCCAAAATACTTCCCTTATGTGACAAACTCCTTTCAAAGAAAGAGCAACAAATTCTAAGTTGATTGGGACAAGACAACATGATCGTTGATGTCATCTTTTTCCTTACTCGAGACCCACAACTTCTTGATGGCCATACTTCATTACAATATAATCCAACTTCTATGAGTAATTTAGTCCAAGGCTAAGTCACACAGAACCTCATATTTCCTTCGCTTCTACGACCATCCAAAATAAATTTTCATTACATGATGTGAAGCAAAGTGATGTACATAAACCTTCAACTAACAATGATACAGTGGCTAAAAGTAATGTGCTTGAAAGTCGATATCCTAAGACTATAACTACTGATATCCCTACTAATTCAACCCACTAGTTAGACCCAATTGAACTAGCTAGATCATTGAACCATACAACGGAGGAGGCTGCTCAGACTCACCTCCAAACTAGCCCTACTAAACCTTGCCCTCCTTCTAGCCTCCATCCATTGTTGATATGTCAGCCATTAAGTAGCTTGGTTGTTTATTTGGCAAGGAAAGTCAATTCCTCGAAAATGGAATGTCTACTCCAATTTAATGCCATATTCACCACTTATGCCAAGCTATTCGCAACAATGATTGATCTAGGCCTTAATGATGATGAGGTGATACAAGTTTCTTTCAAATGCCATCCCGCTTGAGAAGAGAGTGAGCACCTCTTCCATAAAAGCCTTTTGGTTCAAGATGAATATGCTAAGACCCTCCCTCATAAGAAATTTGAGTCATGCCAACATATTCCTACTTATGCTTCTATGACAAAAATCAACAACTAGTCAGTGCTTGATTAACTTGAGTAGAATTGCAATTCCTCCAGTCCATTCTTGCACAAGTGGCCTTCTCATTGACTTGACCTTGCTTGTGATGATAGTCATATTATGACAATAGCTGAGTAGCATTGTACAATTAATACACTTCAATTTGACCCAATGTTCTTTGAGATCACTTCAATGCAGTCTATCATCCTAGCTCAAAATGTAGACTTGCAACAAGAGTTGAAATATCATCCATTGATTGACACGATTTTGATTGAAGAGGAATGGCATATAGCCAGTTGCTTTGTAGGACCTTCTTTGCTAGGTGATCTAATTACTTACATTTGTGGACTAGCTACCAAACCGACTAACTTGGATGCTTTTGCTGAATTGGAGTAGAACCCAAATTTCTACAATTTGTGGATTCCTAAAACTCTAAAATCCTAACCTTTGTATATTACTAACCCTAGTTACTTTGTACATAGTTATTTCTTTAGCTCATTATGTTGCATTGAAAAGTCCTAAAGACCTACCTTTGAATTTTTAAACAATGCTACATCTTATGCGAGGGTAAGCTCCAAGGTACTTGCACTAAAAAAAAAAATTTGTGTAGTGGCATAGACTAGCAAAGTTATCATTAATTCTTTCTATCATTTTCCTTTTGTCTCATCAAGTGCATACATGCAATGTCAAGTGACAAAGCAATGCAATGATATTCATGTTTAAACCCAACACCATCCTTAGTAGAATCTTTATTTAAATATTCCAAGATATGGCAACATCACAAGAAGAAGATCATTGGAGGGACTCTAACCAAGGACAAAGACATCAGAGAGCCATCAATATGGACATCTCAATTTCTTCATCCATCTCATACCTTCACTATAAACATCCACTAGTCATTTATTTCTACAGGAGGACTCGCAAATTTCTTCATCAAAAAGCATTAAAATCTTCCTCAACAAGGATAAGTTCTTCTTCAACAACAACATTAACAACATGGAAATGTGCTTCCAATGTCTAGACTCAGTCTCTCATCTTTTTTATGTGCACCTCGATGCACCAACCCTCTTGTGAGCCATGTTTACTATTCTCAATCAACTTTTTGATCTCTTCTCCTTTCATTTCAATTTTGAAAGGCTGCCTATACTGAGTTGTATAAGACTACTACTATGCTAGAAAAGAAAAAAGAAAAAAGAAGAGTAAAAAACAAAAACTAAAAAATAAGAAGTAAAAACAAATTTGAAAAAGAAAAAGAGGGGGAGAAGTAAGAGAAAAGAAAACAAAAAGAGAGATGCACACACATACAATGCATCACATCTAGGGCTCCTCAAGTTAGATGCATTCAATGACCCTAGTTGGCTGGCTCTGGTCTCTAACCCCCTAGCCCTTTTCCCATTTTCCCCCACAATTACCTAGGGAAAATCAAGGTCATAACACAAGATGGAGGAGTAATACATACTGATGATAACACACTATTAGTAAATTTGGGAATTTTCCACAAGTTTAGGACATGGTCAAAACTTTTTCTATATGTGTTATCTTCATCGACTATTCACACATTTTGTGTCTATCTTTGATGTGAGTACCATGGGACTAGTAGTCATATTAGAGGGGAGTAATGTTAACAATATTGAGAAGGAAAAGTCAAAGTGTTAGTGCTAGATATTATTTTAAGAAGAATATTATTTCTTTTAAGCTTTTTTATATTATTTTGGGCACTTGTATATTGTTGTTGTACTTTAATGACATCATATTATCATGATTGTATTATTTTGTGAGAGCCAGGCTTACAATACTTGTGCACATTGTATTTATCTCTTGCATCATATTTGTCACACCCGCAACTATTTCATGGGTTGTGCAAATGCATTTGTCATTGTATTAGTGTAGACATGGTCTATTTAGTTTAAGGATAAGTCATGGTCATTGTATTACTAGTGTAGACATGGTCTATTTACTTTAAGGACAAGTCACGCTTTAAGGAAGGACCAACCTTAATCCCACAACGTTGGTAAGATTCCCAAGGGAGGGAAATCCTAAAATGCAAAAGGGACACAAACCTTAAAATACAAATGGGACACCACCCCAAAGAAGTAACCTAACCATAACCCTAATCTTGGTCTATATAAGGGTGCAACTATTGAAGCTTTCTATTCTCTACTTCTATTCTATCATCTTTCTTCCATTGTTGACAAAGAGTGAGGAAGAGAGTGTGAGAGGTATGTTCAGCAAGAAACTAAAGTGAAGCTCTACATATTCTTCTTCCCATGCATGGTTGTGAGAATTGAGTTTGGAGTTGTGTATGAGATCGTGAGATTGTGACAAAGTGAGAAATCTAGCAATGTAAATCTCTTCTCCGTCTTCTTTCTCTATTTCTTCTTCTTCTCTCATCATTGGTATGCTTGGTAGTGGATGTGAAGGAGTGATAGCATTGGATCATGTTGTTTGGCTCATGGAACTATCTTTGAGTCTTCAAGATTTTGGACTACAATGTAAGAATGTAAGATAGGTGAGTTCACTACACCTCAAAGCTAGTTTTATCTCCTTTCTTTCTTGGTTTGGTGTAATGTGTCCAAACCTTGACACATTTTTGTAGCCCATCGGGAGGGAAATCTAAAGGACTCCGCCTAGCACTCTTGAAGAATGTCACATGTTTAGCCAAATAGCGCCTCTCAAGTCTTCCCCACAATGGAGTGTATCAATCAACTCTCTAAGGATCAACCTAAGTTTTTTTGGGTTCTAACAGATAGATCATTCTAGCAATCTTCTAGCATCGGTCTTTAGATGATCCACTTTGCGTAGAACATCTAAACCAAAGCAGGCCCATACCGCACTTGATTCAAAGAGAATAGGAAACAAGAGGGATGCACTACTCAAGCTCTCTATCCATAGGGAAAAGTCCCATTCCGGCCCCCTAAAACGGTACGATCGAGTGTTCTAACCTAGACATCCTAAGGTCAACGTCTTTGTTGACTTTTTGAGAAGCCTCTCGGCTCACCGGGACCACCCAGTCATTGGGCATATCCGTCACGTATTTGCACCCACCCACTTTCCTTGGCGATAGGAACACTTTAATTTTTGTAATTACCTAAGAGCACATTAATGAGGACATATACAAACAGCTTCATTTGATTAGTTTTGTTAGATACACATTCCTCCACATAATCTTATGCACTGACATGAAGATAGTATTAGACAAGTTTTTTCAAGGAAAAGTAATTATTATATTGAGAATACATCTAAAGTACAAGTTTCCATCCATTGTACGATCCTGCAATCCCTAAGGATGCTGTTTCATTTTTCCTCCAAGATTTCGCCTTTGCACTAGTAACAGGGGCCTCGAGAATCCATCTCGAGTCACATAGACCATTTGAGTAGGACCCGAAGGCTTGGGATTTATAGCCAAACCCCCAACCCCAAGCGTCCTCCTACAATAAAACTAATCCACAGAGAGACCTCTCATGGCGGGTTCAGTCCACATTCCCATCATAGTTACTTAGAACCCCTTGGGTAGGATTGGCAGCTAGCTAGGGGTGGCTTGGCATGGCCCTCAAGGAATTTAACTTGATTCATTATACAAGATTCTTATGAGAGCTTTGGTCAAACAATCCTTTCACAAACGGTGCTCCTAAAATTACAAGCACAAACAATAATGTGGGCGAGTGCTCAAAACATGTCAACTGCAATGCCCCACTATGGGGGTAGGGAATACCCTTGTTTCATCCCTCATTCTAATGCAATAAGAATGAGAATTTACGCAATTGGACTTACATCCAATTGGCAACACCCATGTCACGTGACTACCTAATAGTTCCCTAGTAGCATGTTTTAGTGGTCCATCGGGGAACTATCCTAGATGGCTTCGCCCGGCACTCGCGAGAATGCACAAGGTCTATCGTCTAGGTTTCCCAAAGTCCACCCTATAACGGAAGGTTTCGGCCGTCCCCACGAGGATCAACCTACAAGCTCGGGGTCCTAATTTGACAACTGAGGTCTTGATGAATCAGCTAGCTCCATCGGAGGTGTCCCACAAGGGCTTCTTGTCCGATTGGAGCAATCATAGTTACCCTTGGTTCATGGAGTGCAACGCTTTTTTCCAGCAACTAGTTAGGATTCAGGGAACCTTAACGGAGTTCTGGCACAGTCACTGCACCTTTCCCCTAAGATAATTATTGATCAAGGTTTTAAGACCCAACCCTAGGTAAGTCAATGCTCTGTTGTACCTAATTTCTCCTAATTAATGTTTCAGTCAATCTCTTGAAAGAAGCTCCCAGCTTATTGGGGCCACCCATCCGTAGGATGGATTCGTCAGGGATCTCGCCCACCCACTTCCCATAAATGGTTTTCTTTAGTTTTCTAATTACCTATCACATTAAGTTATGAATATAAAAGCAGCTTCGTTAATTAACCTGTTATCATAAGTTCCTTTGCGTAATTTTACAACACAACACAAAGATAGAGAAAAACAATCTTTTGGCAAAACATTTTTATTTATTATTTCACAAAAGTTATTTACAATGATTTTCCCCTTCTGCCTATGCAGAAAATAAAACCTTTGTTCATCGAAAAATCCCTTCAATCTGTGCAAAAGAAAGAAAACCCTCATCCTGATTTGTATGAGGGTCAGGTAGTTCCTAGGAGCAATCGAGAGATTTATGGCTAGAGCCCCCTGGCACTCCTGCCTAATGGATTCCTCACTGAGTGACCTTTCGCCATCAGGGCTGGTCCAAAGCTCTTCGTGGCGGTTAAAAAAATCCCCCTTGGAGTAAGGTTCCACGTCTAGCCGTGGGGGAGGCATAGCGTGATCTTTCCTCTTATTATCCTGATTATATATTTACAATCAAATCTAGCTATTACAAGCATGATTAATCATTCTTCTGCAACCATCAATATATGCACAAATTAAAAAAAGAAACGGCAGCAAGTGTTTTTAGCATAGGAAGCAGTCCCACTTCATTCTAGGGTTTGTCTTTTAAGGTCCCACCTTATTCTTAGGGTTTGGCTTCCTACTTGCAACTCCTTTTTCTGGATCCAGGGAAGTTATTTCGCGAATCTAAAGTCTATTTTATCCTTATGAAAACTTGGTATTTTCACCCTAAAAGATAATATGGGTGTTTATACCTATGACAGGCAATTCATGCGCTACCCTGCCCTAACCCACACTTAGCAGGATTTCAAATGCTTTTCCAAGTCTGTTTAGACATTAGAATTTGTATCGACAAATTCTTATCAATGTCCAATATGTCTTACAGACTTTCGACATTTATTTAATTTATTGATACTTATAGTTTCAGGATTGTCGAGTATTTCATAGTTCTTTTTGCTTCAACATTCTCGATATTTTAGGTAAGGTTTTCTCATTGATTCATATGTGGGTCAACTCATGATATTGAGGCTCTCGCTAATATAACCATTAATATTAACATTGTGTGTGTTTTTAGCAAGAAAATAATTTTTATTTTATTCTGCTCGTATTCTATGGTTTAATCGACGATGTCTGACCATTTGTTGAACTTTCAACATTATCTAGGAAGATCAATTTTCATTTAGCTATGTCATAAATGCAATGCTAATTGTTTTTCTGAAAACTTTATTCTAAGCAATGCAAAAATCATAAGTGTACTTTTTCTTACATCTTTCAGACATCAAATTATATTACTACGTACCTAATTTATGCACGTCCAGTATATATTTTCCTATACAATTTTTTGTTGATTTAATGCATTGATTATTTCATGATATTATCTAAATGATTTTCTATAAATTATTATAAGACTCATATGCATCTGTTTATCATTAGAAAAATAAAATATAGATATAGTCACTTTCAGGGGAAAATTATAAAATATTTCCTTCCCTAACATCGTCTACCTTTTCGTTATTATAATCACACGCGTCATTAACAAAATAACAATAAATATCACGAAATAAACCATAATTACGATATTTTCTTCATGATAGGTATATAATCCTTTTTCAAGTGAAAGAGTCTTTTCACTGAATAGTTTATTATTATATTACTTAGGTCATTTTCCTAAGCGATAGTTCATATGCATTTTCTTTAAAATGCGTTTATAATCATTTAAAGCCAAATATAGCAATAAGCTTATAAAACATTATTTTTTTCCAAACCAACGAGATGTTACCTCTATCAGGTTTGTAGTAATGGGGGTTTCTCCAATTCCTACCGCGTCATTTTCTCCATCAACCGCGTTTATTGCTTCTTTTGCTTCAAATGGGCTTCTCGAATTTTTGCGACGACATGGAGCAATGGATGTCAAGCAAAATTAACATGGTAGATCAGGGAGAGTTGATGGTCATTTTTAAAAAAATGCCCAGCGTTTTTCTTAGTGATATGGCTGTATGGAAGAAAAGCGTAACAGGGGATAGAGAAAATGAAAATGAGATAGAAGGGTATTTTCCTTCTTCAAGGCTCAAGCTAGAATGGAAAAGAGATGTAGAGAAATTTTTCCATCATCAGGAGGTCTTCCTTCTTGCTTTCTTTATGAAGGAGAGGGGTTGTATTTATAGCCATGAGGGGGACGCATGTAGTCACTCATTCTTTTGGCTACTTGTCAAGAGCTAAGTAAGCTTGATAAAAAATGCTTTTTGATTGCCTACTTGTTGGATAGTGGCATGGGGATGATTTTAAAATGCTTTCTCTCTCGCCAGGCGCATCAAAAACGAAAAGAACTGGGGAAACTATTTTTCTAGAGCTGTCTCTTCTATCCAAGTAGCATCCTCTTCAGGATAGTCTTTCCACCACTGGATAAGATACTCTCTAATGGTTATGTTTCTAAGAGGTTTCTCTTTTACATCTAGGATCTTATCAGGTTGGAGTTCAAGGGCTCCTTGACTAGGCATTACAATTTGTTGGTCATCAAGAATATGATCTTGATTTGCCACATAAGCTTTTAGAAGACTAACGTGAAATACATTGTGGACTTTCACATGATCACGAAGTTGCAGTTTGTAGGCATTAGCTCCTAGGCATTTGAGAACCTTGTATGGTCCATAATACCTTGGACTCAACTTTTTAAACTTTCCCAATGACAAAGAACTCTTCTTTGGGCGTACACAGAGGAAAACCATGTCTCCCTCTTCAAAGATGCGGTCTTGTCATCCTAGATCAGCATAAGCTTTCTGGTGATCTTTGGCAACTTTGATGTCTTGTCTGATAGTTTTGACTTGATCATCCATGTCTTCTAGCATTTTCTTAGAAGCCTCAACCTTTAGGGTTGGATCAGAGAAATTCAATGGCATCAAACAATCTTTTCCATACAATGCTTGAAATGGAGTCATTTGAATACTCTGGTGATATAATGCATTGTAGGAAAATTCTACTAAGGGCAAATATTGTATCCACTTTGTCGATTCTCTGGAATAGTAAGCTCTCAGTATATCTTCAATGACCCGATTAACCCGCTTTGTTTGACCATCATTTTGGGGATGGTAAGCTATGCTAAAGCAAAGTTGGGTTCCAATTGCTTCAAATAGACTTTTCCAGAAATGTGATGTAAACAGAGAGTCACGGTCACTAATGATCCATGTAGGCAATCCATGAAGCCTAAAGATTTCTTTCACAAACAATCGTGTAATATTTGTGCTTTGTAGTTGGTCTTTAATGGATAAGATGAGTGACCTTTGTCAGCATATCCACAATCACCATGATTGAATTATACCCTCCTTGAACAGAAGGTAAGCCAACTACGAAATCCATACTGATGAACTCCCATTTCATATGTGGAATGTTAAGTGGCTGGAGCTTACGTGGCATTTTGACACGCTCAGCTTTCACCCGCTGGCAACTTAGGCATTCAATAACATATTTGAGTATATCATGCTTCAATCTTTCCCAGTAGTAACTTTTCCTAACTGCATTAAGAGTTTTTGCATAGCCAGGGTGTCCTGAGAACGGGGAGTCATGGGCTTCCCATAATATCTTCTTTTTTAGCACTTGAATGAGAGGAATGCAGAGCCTTGTTCTGAAATAGACAGGGCCAGCATCCACATTGAAATTTTGGTATTTGACTCTAAGCTTAGGATCATTGTCCTTAACTCGGATTTCTCTAAGCATTAGATGATACTTAGGATCCTTGTCTGCCTCTTGTTTGGCTAGCTCAATGACTAGATTGCTAGGGCATCTATATCATGGTAGCTAAAGTCTCTCCTTTAGATGGCTCTTCCATGATAAGTGCATTCAAAAAAGCTTTACGACTTAATGCATCAGCAATCACATTCTCTTTCCCAAGTCTGAACTTGATTTCAAAATCAAATTCTTGCAAGACTTCAATCCACCGATGCTACCTCATGTTGAGGTCTGACTGAGTAAAGATCCATTTGAGACTTTTGTGGTCAGTGACCAAAGTAAACTTGCTTCCAAGCAGATAGTATCGCCACAATTTGAGAGCATGGATCACAGCTAACAGCTCGAGATCATGGGTGGCGCAATTCCTCTCATGGATTTTTAGCTTACTTAAGGAATAGGCTATTGGATGACCTTGCTGCTTAACCATATAACCTAGTGCAAGAGAACTTGCATATGTTACAACTTCAAACTCTTGACTTAGGTTAGGTAGCTTTAAGATGGATGCTGTTATCAAACTTTTCTTGAGCTACTCAAAACTAGTTTACTCAATGGGCGTCCACACAATAGCAATTTGCTTTTTCAGCAAATTAGTGAGAGGTGCAGCTATTAGGGCGTAATTTTTTATGAAAATTCTATACCATCCAGTCAGTCCTAAGAAGCTTCTCACTTCCTTAACTGTCGTTGGAGGTTGCCACTCTTGAACATCTCTAACTTTGGCTGGATCAACAGAGATTCCTTCAGCAGATACTATGAATCCAAGATATTCCATCTGTCTTTTGAAAAAGTCACACTTCTTTTTCTTCGCATAGAGCTTGTGCATCCTCATGGTGTCCAGCACAATGTGCAATTGCAGCTCGTGGTCTTTGTCTCTCTTGGAGTAAGTTAGGATGTCATCAAAGAAGACTAGGAAAAACTCATCAAGATAAGGTCGAAAAATGTCGTGCATTAATCTATTAAATGTAGTAGGGGCATTAGTTAGACCAAAAGACATTACAAGAAATTCAAAATGACCATATCTGGTATTGAAGGCAGTTTTGGGGATATCTTCTTCCTGATCCTTATTTGGTAGTAACCGGATCGGAGATCAATCTTGGAAAAGATTCTCGCCCCTTGCAGCCTATCAAGTAGCTTGTCTATTCTTGGGATTGGATATTTATTCTTGATTGTTACCTAGTTTAGGCCTTTGCAATCAATGCAAAGGCAGAGAGTTCCGTCCTTTTCTTTTGAAACAGTACTAGGGCTCCCCATGGCGAATTATTGGGTCTGATGTATCCTTGATCCAGTAACTGCTTGAGTTTCTCTTTCAGCGGCTCCTAGTTCAAGTCTGATCTCGTGATCGACTTCTCTTCGAGGTGGTACTTCAACCATATCTTCTGGGAAGATGTCATCGTATTCCTTCAGCCAATATGGCTCTCCCTCGTCTTGTTTATTCTGCTCAACCTTATTTAATTTTATGAGATAAACTGGTAATCCTTTTCTTAACCCTTTTGTTATGCGAAATGATTTGGCTAGTTGAACCTTGGGTTTTCCTGCCTCGCCTTAGGTCATCACTATTTTCCCCTTTAGGTTTTGAAAAGTCACCTGGCTTTTTCTGCACTGAATATGTGCATCATTGGGGATTAACCAGTCGAAACCCAATAGACATTTGTAGGCCCCTAAATTCATGATCCTAAATCCCATTTTAGAGAGATTGCTTCCCATGCTAAATGTCACTTTGCAAGTTTGTTGAGTAGACATGATTTCTTTTCCATTAGCAAGTTCCACAAGTAACCTAGATGTAGTTATTGTGTCTATACCTAATTTCTTGGCACACTTTGGTGATATGAAAGAGTGTGTGCTTCCACAGTCAATCAAATTTGAAAGTACTTACCCTCATATTCTACTGGTGTTTGAATCACTGAAAATTGGCGATTTGGGCCTTTCTTATGGAGGGTGGCATGAACTAATGCCCTCTCCATATCGGCTTCCATAGTTGGGTTTCCCTCTTCTTCAAGATCTTTAAGAATTATAGCAAATGATTTTCATTTTGCAATTAAAGCTTGGTTCTGATCTCTGTACTGTCCTTGGAGAGGAATTTGGCCAAGCTTTGGGCACTGTCTTTTAAAGTGACCTGGCTCATTACAGTGGAAACACCTAAGTACTCTTGAATTACTTCCCATAGGTATGAAGTTTTCGACTGCATTTGTTTTGGCCCTCTTTCCTTGACCAAGTGGATGTTGACCTTGGGCTCGCTTAACATAGCCCCATGAAGTCTCTTTGTTTTGATTCCAAATCTTATTATTCCTTGGCTTTGATTGAATCTCCTGTATAAGAGGTGATGCGCAAATCAAAGCATCTTGCAGATCAGTTGGGCACATAGATTCAAGGCGTGTGTTCAGAGGAGCATTCAATCCGTGATAAAACTTAGACACCTGCTGAGCAATAGTCATGGAAGGCACATATTTAGGCAGTGAGATAAACTTTGAGTAATATGCCTCTAGGCTCATTCCCAGCTGTCTTAAGTTAAAGAACTCATTCATTTTTAGCGTGCAATAAGCTAGTGGCAAATATCGACCACACACAGCTTCTTTCAACTTTTCCCAGGTGATAGCTATCTCAGCAAGTCCCTAGTCTTTACAATGTTGTTTTTACCACATGCGTGCCTCACCGGTCAATTTCAACTTGGTCATCATAGTTTGATTAGCAAGGCTAGTTCTCGTGACAGTAAAGTAGTCCTCCATGGTCTCAATCCAAATCTCTGCCTCGGCTTCAACGTCTTTGCCCTTGCCATCGAATTCTGGTGGCTTAACTTGCTTAAGGAGATACTTCTTCTCTTGAATTTCAGTCGGACTAGCGATAGTTGTATTACCCTAGGTTATCATAAGTTTCACAAATTAGTTTAGTGCTTTAAACTTTTCAGCTTCGTTTCCACATTAACATATCTTACTAGTTTTGTAAAACAATGATGGGCCAAAGAGCACAATATTTTTACAAAATCTAGTCACTGTTATCTTTTATAATCAGTAGCCATATGTTATGATTTTTACAAGGAATATTTACAAATGACAGATGTTTACAAGTAGATATACATCAGCATTGATAGGATAGGCTAGATGCTATTGACAATTTCCAAAATAGGATATCATTATATCTTTCTTTTTTAGGGATGGATTTCAATTACATTCATGTAGAATAAAGTGTGCCAATTGTTGTATATGTCCAGAAACCTAAATTGTGGAAATGGCAGATCTGGAAAACCATGGATACGGTAATCTCGATACTTGCGATGTCCTTGGATTATAATCCTGTCAGCTAGGATTACCTTTAGTACCTTGTCATAGACATAACAATCTAGAAGTATCTATCGACCACTGGTAATCATAAGTGGATTCTTCTGGACAGACAAAAGATAAATGCCTCAACTACTTTTAAATTTTCCATCCGTTCAAGGCATTTTAGATTAGTCTGCTTGTTGAAGAATCGATCAGCCTCGATGTAACAATAATACTCATCCCAGAACCATCTTCTTTCGCAATTCACGAGGGATGGATCATATAGAAGATCGAGTATCCTCACCATTTTTCTTCTCCACTCATCATCCGTGGAGTTCAATGCAAATGTGTACATTGCTCGAAAAAAATGGAACTGGTTCCAGGCTTCATTACTCTACCAAAGTTTATCCCTTAACAATGAACACACTGATTATTACTTAGAATAGTTAGTCTTAAAAACCATAGATATTTTTAATTTCAATTAGGCTCTGATACCACATGTCATGTGCCTTCACGTGCCTACCTAACAATTCCCTAGTAGCATGTTTTAGTGGTCCATCGGGGAACTATCCTAGATGGCTTCGCCCGGTACTCGCGAGAATGCACAGGGTCTATCATCTAGGTTTCCCAGAGTCCACCCTGTAATGGAAGGTTTCGGCCCTCCCCACTAGGATCAACCTGCAAGCTTGGGGTCCTAATTTGACAATTGAGGTCTTGATGCATCACCTAGCTCCATCGGAGGTGTCCCACAAGGGCTTCTTGTTCGATTGGAGCGATCGTAGTTACCCTTGGTTAATGGAGTACAACGCTTTTTTCCAACAACTAGTTAGGATTCAGGAAACCTTAACAGAGTTCTGGCACAGTCGCTGCACATTTTCCCTAAGATAATTATTGATCAAGGTTTTAAGACCCGACCCTAGGTAAGTCAATGCTCCGCTCTACCTAATTTCTCCTAATTAACGTTTCATTCAATCTCTTGAAAGAAGATCCAGCTTACTGGGACCACCCATCCATAGGACAGATCTGTCAGGGATCTCACCCACCCGCTTCCCATAAATGGTTTTCTTTAGTTTTCTCATGACCTATCACATTAAGTTATGACATATAAAAGCAGCTTCGTTAATTAACTTGTTATCATAGGTTCCTTTACGTAATTTTACGACACAACACAAAGACAGAGAAAAATAATCTTTTGTAAAAACATATTTACTAATTATTTCACAAAAGTTATTTACAATGATTTTCCCCTTCTGCCTATGTAGAAGATAAAACCTCCGTTCATCGAAAAATCCCTTCTATCTGTGCAGAAGAAAGCAAACCCTCCAAGATTTCCGTCCCTTCACTAGTACCGGGGACTCTAGGATCCCATCCTGATTCACATGAGGGTCAGACAGTTCCTAGGAGTGATCGAGAGATTTATGGCTAGAGCCCCCTGGTAGTCCCGCCTCCTCCTACCTAATGGATTTCTCACTGAGCGACCTCTTGCCATCGGGGCCGTGGCCCAAAGCTCCTCGTGGCAGTACAAAACAATCTCCCTTGGAGTAGGGTTTCGCATCTAGCCGTGGGGGAGGCATAGAGCGATCTTTCCTCTTATTATCCTGATTATATATTTACAATCAGATCTAACTGTTACAAGTACAATTAATCATTCTTGTGCAACCATCAATACATGCACAAATTAAAAAAAGAAACGGCAGCAAGTGTTTTTAGCATAGGAAGCTGTCCCACCCAATTCCAAGGTTTCTTTTTTAAGGTCTCACCTTATTCTTAGGGTTTTGCTTCCCACTTGCAACTCCTTTTTTGGATCCACAAGTTATTTCGCAAATCTGAAGTCTATTTTATCCTTATGAAAACTTGGTATTTTCACCCTAAAAGATAATATGGGCGTTTATACCTATGACAGGAAATTCTTGCGCTACCCTGCCCTAACCCACACTTAGTAGGATTTCAAATGCTTTTCCAAGTCTGTTTAGACATTAGAATTTGTATCGACAAATTTTTATCAATGTCCAATATGTCTTACAGACTTTCGATATTTATTTAATTTCTTGATACTTATAGTTTCAGGATTGTTGAGTATTTCATAGTTCTTTTTGCTTCCACATTCTCGATACTTTAGGTAAGGTTTTCTCATTGATTCATATGTGGGTTGACTCATGATATTGAGCCTCTCGAAAATATAACCATTAATATTAACATTGTGTGTGTTTTGAGCAAGAAAATAATTTTTATATTATTCTGCTCATTTTCTATGGTTTAACCGACGATGTTCGATCATTTGTCGAACTTTCAACATTATCTAGGAAGATCAATTTTCATTTAGCTATATCATAAATGCAATGCTAATGTTTTTTTGAAAAGTTTATTCTAAGCAATGCAAAAATCATAAGTGTAATTTTTCTTTCATCTTTCAAACATCGTATTATATTACTACGCACCTAATTTATGCGAGTCTAGTATATATTTTCTTATACAATTTTTTGTTGATTTAATGCATTGATTATTTCATTATATTATCAAAATGATTTTCTATAAATTATTATAAGACTCATATGCATGTGTTTATCATTAACAAAATGAAATAGAGATAGTCGCTTTCAGGGAAAATTTATAAAATATTCCCTTCCCTAACACTGTCTACCCTTTTTTAGTTATTATCATCACATGCGTCATTAATGAAATAACAATAAATATCACGAAATAAGCCATAATTACGATATTTTCTTCATGATAGGCATATAATCCTTTTTCAAGTGAAAGAGTCTTTTCATTGAATAGTTTATTATTATATTACTTAGGCCATTTTCCTAAGCGACAGCTCATATGCATTTTGTTTAAAATGTATTTATAATCATTTAAAGTCAAATATAGCGATAAGCTTATAAAATATTATTTTTTTCCAAACTGACAAGGTGTTATCTCTATCAAGGTAACGAGAGTTTCGGCAATTCCTACCGTGTCATTTTCTCCATCAACCGTGTTTCTTGCTTCTTTTGCTTCAAATGGGCTTTTTGAATTTTTGCGACCTCATGGAGCCATGGATGTCAGGTGAAATTAATGTGGTAGATCAGGAAGAGTTTGTGGTCATCTAGAAAAATTTCGCTAGTGTTTTGCTTAGCGATATAGTTGTATGGAAGAAAGGCGTAACATGGGGGTAGAAAAAAGGGAAATGAGGTAGAAAAGGGGTATTTTCCTTCTTCAAGGCTCAAGCTAGAATGGAAAAGAGATGTAGAGAAATTTTTTCATCATCAGGAGGTCTTCCTTCTTGCTTTCTTTGTGAAGGATAGGGGTTGTATTTATAGCCATGAGGGGGACACATGCAGTCACTCATTCTTTTGGCTACTTGTCAAGAGCTAAGTAAGCTTGATAAAAAATGCTTTTTAATTGCCTACCTATTGAATGGTGGCATGGGGATGATTTTAAAATGCTTTCTCTCCCTCCAGGCATCAAAAACGTCATGATTTTTTTTTTTAATTCAAAAACGTCTTTTTTCCTTCAAAATGACTTCATCTGGTAATTTTTGGCCAAGTTATCTCATGACTTATTTAGTTTATAAAGTCATGCCATACTCTTTGATACTTTAACTTACTCAATATCATGCTCGTTCTTGCGCGTTCTTTGTCTACCGATTAAGGCTTTTGCGATTTGTCTTACTGTTGCAAAATCAATGCAATCTTTGATGCATTAAATGGAATCGCAAATGCTAAATCAAATATAATGCAGGAAATATTATGATCAAGCTGTCGTAATATTATTTACGAGGCATATTTGCTATTTTGTTGGCTGGGTTCATTGAGGCATCTTCTCGTGTGGGATTGTAAAATTGATTTAATGCAAGATTTGATATTACATGCGGTCACTTATGTGATAACTCAACGAGTAATTTTTAAAACATTTCAAGCCCAAATTTTTTTATGAAGTGTTATGGCAGAAATATTACAACCCATTATTTTTCGAATTGTAAATTTTTCCTAAGTTCTATAGCTCTTGGGTTGGATTTTTGGCAAGATCTAGATCATCCAATCTAAGGTCCACAAGGAGTATTTGAGAATGGCTCCACCCTCTTGAGAATCCATTACGAATTTCAATTCCCCTCCAACCTCCGTTAAGAGTTTCTCCCCTTTAGGGTTCCATGATGGAAATCTTTTGCTCAATTCTCTTGCAAGGATAAGGGGTAACCTAGTTCCTTGTAATTAGCTCTTGTCCAATTGCAAGCATTAGGTACGTTATTTGATTAGTGGGGAGGGTCCTTCCTTTGGTGTTTGATGCATCAATTTAAGTGATATCATGCCCAGAAAGTGGTATCGGCTATTGACAAGGGTTGATCTTTTTGCTTATGTTGGTTCGACTAAAACTAATTCGACTTTGTAACTTTTTTCGATCTATCCTATGGTTAAATTCTTAGTTTCTTACCGTCAAAAGAATGGCCTAACGAATTTTCATCTTACAAACTAGCTTTAGTACAAATTACGATGAAGACCACATCCTATCCGCAATACAATCAAAATTATATCTATGATATCAAGAGAATCGGGATGCAAGATTTAACACCATTGAGAGCAAACCCTTTCTATGTAATGTGTGATCCTTCATGCTTAATATGGAGATGCAAGCTATCTTTCCTAAACACGTCTTAAGATGCCATTCCTTACAATACTTAAATTTTAGAAAAAATAAAATAAAATATGCATCTTACAACCAAATGATATTAGCACATACATCTAAGAGTGCAACTTTACGAGTCAAAGAAAAAACTTTTATTTCTTCTATGAGTTACTTAACACATTCATCCACTCTTCGTGTGCAGATTTATGCAAGTTTTGTTAGTTGTGTGATTTTATGAGTGTGAATGACCTATGAACTACAAGATGCACTTATGCAAAAATAACTCTAATATCATGCACCAATTCATTCATTTCCATGCAAGAAAACATGATCACTTCAATAGACCATTTCAATGTAAGATCATTTCAATGCAAGGAAGTATGATCTTTCGCAAAACAAATATTTTTCCTTTATCTGCTATTTGTTACATAGGAAAGATTATCAATAGCACCTAGTTATTCAAGGATGTATTATATACACCTGAACCCGAGTTGTTTGTTGTACCACCTCGATCGGTAACTGTGTTGGTGTTTGTGGGATTTCCATCGACGTAAGGCAATCTTCACTTGGGGGCCATCCTAGGATACCTTTCCTGCTAAAGATGAAGACTCGAACAACCTTTGATCAAGGACTCGATCAATGGGTCAAGGTAACTTGAAACCGCTCCTTGCGGGTGCATACTTGGTAAATGGCTTGTTGATTATATGCCTCACAAAAATAATGCATGGGAATCCCTCTCAAGGGGAGAAAAGGTTGGAAACTTCCAAAAATTTATTCTCTCTCTCCTTCTCTCTCTCTTCTCGACTGACAGTTTGACAGGGGGATAGGGTATTGCATTCCCCTCCATACAGGGGGGTGGCCCTCTCCTCACCCTCCACCTAACGGCTTGCATGGCGATGGCTAGTTTTTCGGACTTCCTAGGTGGAGGAGTTGGGGGAGGGATAGTGGGGGGGAGGGGGAGGGAGGTGGCACACATGTGCCACTCCTCCATCATCTCCATTATCATCTTCTTCTTGTTTGCTTCCCCTCCCTCCCGCCAGTTTAGTGATATCGATAGGAGGGGGTAAAAATTTTTGAAATAAAATTAATGCAAGAAACATGAGGAAGCAAGGTTCAACTTGCTAGAATCCAAGATGACAACCCAAGATATCGGCCCAAATCCTAGAGAATTTGGTCCTAATTTTGGTCCAAGGAGGTTCTCTACCCAAAGCTATAGAGAAAGATAGTTTGATGGTGGACAAATATTGGAAGTGAAATGCTACAAATACGGAGAAAAGAGGAACCCTAGAAGGTCCATGGAATACAAGTCTCTCTATAGCCAAAGTAAAATTCCACACTACTAAACAATATCCCATTCTAGTCCCTACTAAGGCTAATGCCACAGACAACCAATAGAAGAATCAAGATCCTACCTCTAATCTTGTAGAATGGGAGGTAGTTGCAGTTATGCATGCCAAGAAAAGAGAGTCAATAGTTTCAAAAGAGAATGTTTCACCTACAAAAGCTAATCAAGTTCAAGCTCACAACAAAGCCACTGAGCAGTACAATACATGATAGTATAGTACAGAATAGTCAAGTGTCACAAAATGAAATAGAGATAGTCCAGGATACAAAATCGAAGGTCTAGGAGAGACAGAAGAGGTGGATGTACCTCCAATAGTAGACAAAGTGGTGAGGAAAACCTTGCTTGAAGAAATAGGAAAAATTAAAGTGGACATTGCTCCATTCCTTGGCCAGTTGAAAAAGCTAGTGGATTCCATCAAAGAGTATGACTTGGATACCTTCTACCCTAATTTGACATTCTAACAGCTGTTAATGCTCTCACCTAGTCACACAAAGAGATTAAAAAGCATTCTCACATGAAGACATGGCCTAAGGATTGCCAACCTTGCAACTATTACTAAAAACAATAAGTTTCCAGAGCTTGTAAAAGAAGTGGATGTAGCAAATGCCTTCCTAGATTTTGGCACTCCAAGGACTGGCATTTCATAGAAGGTTGATTCATTGCAAGTGTATTGATAGATAGAGACTCTTTAGTAAACATCATGATTGATGTAACAATGAAATATCTAAGCCTATAAAACATACAACCAACTCAGTGGCTCATCAGACTAGTTGATCAGAGTAGAATCAAGCCTTTAGGCACCCTTGCTTACTTAAAGACCATCATTGTCAGAAGAGATTACTAGATGACATACTTGGTGGTAAAGCCCAACTCTTATGAAACATCTTACCCCCTATTGCTTGGAAGACCATGGCTGTTTTGAAGCTAGAGTAGGTATGAATTGGTTTAAAGGAAGCCTAACCCTAGGCAACATGGATCCAAAGTGGTGCTGAAGCTCCATGGTTTGTAGAAAGGCCATGGGTCTACCTCCATAAAAGTCTCCTTAGAATCTATCAATGAAGCAATGGATAGAACATCAACTGAAGATGACATTGTCAAACAAAATTTCCCAAAGAAACCTGAAGCATAGTCCCTAACAATGGGCACTGAAAGCCAACTCCCAAAAGATGTGAAGTCATTGTTGATTGGTGATTACCTCCTACTAGAACTAGAAATGATTTTTGAAATCACCTCGAGAAGTGAGATAGAGGTATGAATATACTGCTCTTCCTATTATATGGCCATAGTAGAGCCAGAGATAAAACTAGAAGAGGAAGCAGAGAACATGTTCTTCTCTTATAGAGTCCTTAAAAAGGCAGAGACAGAGTTCAAAGAGGGTGATGATGAAAGTGAAGATGAAAATTATGAAATCGAAGTGGAAGAAGCTATCCAATTAGAAGAGGATACTAATGAGGAGGAAGTCCCAAAGGCCACATAAGCTGAAGATACCATGCTCTTGGATAGGATGACTATGGTATCCATTGGACTGGAAAATGAATCTCATCATATGTATAAGATTTATAAGTGAAGTAATGAAAATAAGCCTTCCTTTAGTAGTGATTCTTGTCACCCTAATCTACCCTTCTTGAGAACCGATGATGATGCATCTCACCAACAAGCACTAGTCTCATAGTCCGAACAAAACTTAGATGGTCCTTGTTCTATGACATTCTTGGATGTAGTCTCAAAAGATGAGTTCTTGAGTCAAAAAGGAATTAATTCTTCAAAAAAGATCCAAAATAACCTTAACATCATTTTAGCATCCTAAAGAGTCGGACAAGTCTCCATTGAAAGTCAAAGCTAGTTCTAGTGGAGCATCAGACAAGGGCACTACTTTCTTAAAGGAGTCCAATCTGTACCTAGAAGATGAGTTTTTGAGTCAAAAAGGCATTAATTCTTAAAAAAAGATCCAAAACAACCTTAACATCATTTCAGCATCCTAAAGAGTCGGACAAGTCTCCATTGAAAGTCAAAGCTGGTTCTAGTGGAGCATCAGACAAGGGCACCACTTTCTTGAAGGAGTCAAATCTGTACCTAGAAGCAATCCACAGGACCTTCATTCGATAAGTGAAAGTGAAAAGAAGTTGACATTTATTGATTTAGATGGAATGGAAAGACATCTCAAAGTGGGTAGCAACCTTTCGAAAGAGGAACTATCGATCCTTCATAACCTATCAAAGGAGAACCTTAATGCTTTTTCTTGGTCTTATAAAGACTTAAAGGGGATTGAGCCCACAATGTGCCAATATCACATCAACCTAGAGCCTAATGTTAAGCCAGTATGACAATGTCAGAGATGCATTAATCCCAATTATTCTATCTTAGTCAAGATAGAATTGTTGGAGCTCCTAGAAGCTAAATTTATCTACCCAATGGCCAACAATGAATGGGTTTTGCCCATCGTGGTTATACCTAAGAAGAATGGAAAGTTGCATATCTGTGTGGACTTGTAAAAGTTGAATTTCAAAACAAGGAAAGATCATTTTCCTATCCCCTTCATCAGCCAACTATTAGACATAGTGGCAGGTAATGAACTCTATTCCTTGTTGGAAAGTTTTAGTGGATATAATCGGTTGCAAATTACAAAAGAAGACTAGTCCAAAACAACCATCACAATAGAATGCGGGACCTATGCTTACAAGGTGATGCCGTTTAGGCTATGTAGTAATGCCCTTGCTATCTTTTAGCGAGTTATAATGGCCACATTCCAAAATGACCTACATGATTTCATAGAGGTATATTTATATGATTTTTGTATCTTTAATATGCTTTGCAAGCATTGGGGGCACTAGAGTAGTGCTTTGAGCAATGCTGAGAATATGGGATCTCCCTAAACCTTAACAAGTGCATATTTGGAGTCTCTTCGTGTTTTGTTGGGCCACATTGTCTCCACACAAGGAATAGCAACAAACCCTATCATGATTGAAAAGATTGCAGCCTTAATCGCACCAACTAATCTAAAATAGTTGAGAGGATTTTTTGGCCATGTGGGCTACTATAGGAGGTCCATAGCACATTTTGCAACAAAGGCACCCCCCTACACAAGCTCATAAGGAAATATGTCGAGTTCAACTAGACACATTATTATGAAGAAGCCTTTAATACCTTGAAGTAGTGCCTGATGAGAGCATCCATCCTGCAATCTCCTAACTGAATAAAGGAATTCCATGTGTATGCGAGGTGTATGTTGATGCATCAATTGAAGGGATAGATGCACTTCTTTGCCAAAAAGGCTCCTCAAAGTTGGACCAACCAATTTATTATGCAAGCCAAAAAGTCACTGATAAAGAGAGAAACTATACAATGACAAAGCTTGAGTGCTTGGTGATATGTTTGCCTTGGAGAAGTTTCGACATTACCTTCTATCAACACACTTTAAGTTTTACATGGATCATGAGGCTCTATCCTTCTTAATGAAAAAGGAAGATGTTAAAGGTAGAATGATGAGATAGCTCCTTATGTTCCAGGAGTTTGATTTTGAAGTGGTCACTAAACCTAGTCATTTTCATGTCCTGGTCAATCATTTATTGTGAATACCTCAAACTGATGAAGGGAAGCAAGATGATCCAGACCTTCTTGATGTAGCTTTGTTTCTAGTGGAGACTGTAATCCCATGGTATGTAGATATTTCCAACCTCTTGGCCACAAATTAATATCCCCTCTGGTATGTCCAACAGAGAGAAGAAGAAGCTTCTGTTGAAATTAGCCCTCTTCACCCTAGTAGGTGGTACAATGTACAAGAAAGGAAAAGATGAAGTGTTGCAGAGATGTATTGCAAGAGATAAGATCGGAATCATGGTGAAAGCATACCATGACGAGCCATGTGGTGGACACTTTGTAGGAGAAGTGATGGCTAGGAAGTTTGTTCATAGGCTATTGGTGGCCTAAAGTGCATAAAGATGTCTACAACTATTGTAAGTGCTATGATACCTACCAACGCATAGGAAAACCTACCAGAACCAATGCCATGGCATCTACAAATTTATTTAGGGCACAAAAAGATGGTAATATAGAAATAACAATTCCTTCTCTGCACTGCCTAGTAGCAAGAGATGCCATTCCTTTCTTATGTAAGGATATTGAAAGCTCCATAGAGTTCTCAGTTTTACTACTTGTATTTACCAGTTATATTCTTCTTTTTATGAGGAGATGCAATAGTCTAAGGAGGAGTTATGCAAGGCCACTACAGAGCTTGTCTCTACTAAAGAAACGCTATTTCATCTATTTAAATAAATGGAGCAGTAAATTAAATTTTTGGAAGCCCAAAAAGTGGAAATATCCTCTTTGCAAGCCCAATTAATTGAAGTAAAAACTTATCTAGCTACTATTACAGAGGAAAGAGATTGTCTTCTAATGAAAACTAGGAGTTCAAAGCATTAAATATTGCACAGATAATAGAGTTATAGTCAGCAAACACACCAATTGATATAGAATACTAAGATTAAGGAGTTGAAATAACAATTGGCTTCGTTACGCTCTGTTCCACCAAATCCTAATGTACCCTCAATGCCTTCTATGTCAAATACAGACTTGGTTGTTCTCTAATGTAGTGCAATGCTATGTCTGCTATTTCAAGCTAAGGTAGAAGAGAGGCTAAAATCTAGAATGGAAATTTTGTGGACATGTTTTGAGCAATTTATAGAATATATCTTGCCAGATCACTCCTTTTTTTGTGCATTATCAACAACAAAAGCTTGCCTTTTATATGAAGTTGTCTACTAGGGATTTGTGTTCTCTTGAGGATGGATGGAGTGGTGCTTGGTCCTCTGATCTCCTTGTGGAAGTGGTTAGGATGGTCTTTGAAGCCTTTGTCACACTTGACACCATATTGATGACTTACATGTATATACGAGGTGATCTTGTGATTCTGAAGGATGAGAATTTATCTTGGTATGTGGGAGATATTATTTTATAAGCTATCCTTTATATTCGGCATCTAGAGATATGGATATATGATATTTTCCAAGCTTATTCATCCAAAGTGGTTGACTTCCTTGAAGTTTCTTGGTATCCAATAATAGATTATGTTGTCTTCAATCATTAATAATTAAAATCCTTTGCATATCTACAAAATGCTAACCAACTGAGGGAGGATCTTTTAGCCCATATTTCTGCACGGTCTCTTTTTGACACATCCTTCTTTAAAGCTTAAAATCGTCGATCTATTTTAGTCCATTAGTACCTTTACTTGTTTATTATTAGTATATAGCCCATAGATTTGATTCTTATTTTTCCATACTTCAATCAGCTCCTTGTATTATTCATCTTCTTTTTCAACCTCAATCGAATCCCCAAATTCTTGTTTTTACTCATTGCTTGTTCATTGTAGATAATGTTTTCTCACCTCCTTCTCCTTGTCCTCCACCATCTACTATGATTCTTTCTATTTTTAAAGCATATTTTTTTAATCTTTAATTATTAGATTCTATTAAATGATCTAAATCTCCATCTTTGAGCCTTTCTTCCTTTAATGATTTTGCATATCCTTCACTTTATCTTTTAATGCTTGTTTCCATTCCTTCTTCCACATATTTCATTCTTGATCAAGCTCAATTGGTTATTGGCCACTCAGGTTTTGATTTTGCTGATACCTAGATACAGAGGATAGAGCCAAACAAATTTGTTGATAGGTTCCTAGATTAATTGGCTTGTCATTCCAGGGGAATGGAAGACTCCTATACAAGCTTATCAGAGTTTTTTGCAATTTGCCCAAATATATTATCAATCAATTGATCCTTTAGTTAGATTGACTGCTCATTTGATTGGTACTTAATATGCATGCACCATCATTCTCATAATGATCAGAAGCTAGTATCTAAATTATACATTAATGCTAATGTGGATATTGATCCCCACCCATCAGTTGGACATATTGTATTTCTATGCTCTTGTCTTTTGGGCAAATATCTTGTACTTGTGGAGAGAATGTGTTGTTTGTAGTTCTTTCAAAATCCTCCAAAGACATTTGTGGATGAATCCCTCTCCATAGATAGATTTAGGATCCATCAAGCTTTTTAAGTGTGATGCCTCTTTTTTTTTTTAAGTGCCATTCAAGTGTCTATTCTAAGTCTAGTTTGTGTATGTGGTATAGGAGTTGTATATGAAGGGGTCGTGGTTTGATGAAGCTGATCGAGATGATGATTCTTTGGTGATTGCTTGGTTTTTTGAAGAATTTCAATGGACATAAGAAACCTATTATATCCTTTAAAAGTTTTTTTGCGATTTTATATTTTTAGGATAAGTTCATGAATAAAATGTGTTTTTCTTTCTTCAAAAATATTGGCCAAATGTAGTTATTAGAGGGTCATGGATTTGTTTGAGCTAGATTTGATGATTGATTATGGTTATTTTAGAGAATTTATTCTCTTTTTCCAAGGTTGCAAGAATGCTTCTTAATTAAGTATAGGGATATGTTGAGTGTTGAAATGACTACATTTTTAGCTATTTTTTGTGGGATTTTCGATGATTTTTGTTTGATCTTGTGGTTTATTGATTGGTTTTTGGATATTTTTAAAGTATTTTGAAGTACACTAGAATAGATTGAGTATGTTTGAGAAGGTCATGATGGTTTTAGTTGAGTTATGATGTGTTGATTGATTTTGTAGTGTATTAGTTTGGTTTTGATAGGCTTGTATTGCTTTTGATTTGATCAAATTTATTTTTTTTTGAGAGGTTATGATTGTGAATGAGTGGTTTGAAGAATGATTGAGAGTGTGTTGGATGGTTTGAGTTTATTTTGATTTGACCTATATGATTTTTCTGCCTTCAGTAGACCTTCTATAGTGTACTATTGAGCTTCTGGTGTCTTTTATATGCTTCTATAAGTATTTTGATGGATGGACATTTAGTTTGGGAAAGTTTTCTAATCTTTGAAAGAGAAGAAAGGAAGCTCTTAAGAGCTCAAAGAAGTAAAAGAAGTAGCTGATGAAGACTTGAACTGAAGACGGAAACTGATAGTGACATTGATGAGCTCTCAAGGGACACTATAGTGGCTCTTGTGCCTCTTCGTATCAGGCATACCTCTTAAGTAAACATCCATGCTAATCCACATTAATAGATCACATCTCTCCTTTGATTGATTGTAGTCTAAGTTGGCACAATTGAATCCATCAATCCACATAGCTCATAACCTAATCTTTGGAGTTATACATGTAAAATTTACCTATGTGTATCCTTGCTCTGAGTGTTCAAGAAGATATGGGTTTCCTTTTTCCTATAAAGTGAATAGGCATATATACAAGGTTTTTTAAAAAAACCTCTCAAAGAGGGAAAAATATCCTCAATATTGCTAAGTGTGTTCATGCACATGTCTACCAAAATATGGTAACACATATTAGCTCTTATAAGTACACTTAAATTTGTCAAAGTGCATGTATACATGTAAGCGAGGAAGAGATTGCAACTTTGAGTCACAAGTTAGCTCTAATAATGACTTAGAGATTCCATCACCACCTAATACTTGATGCACCAAGGGGAAACCTTCTAATCCACCTATAGTGCAAAAGGTTGAAGGAGGAAAGGAAGAAGATAGCCAAGGGCTTACTGTTGAACAATAGAAAAGTCTCAAGGATCTCTCTAAATGTTTTACCAAATTTAAGAAAGGAGATCAAATTGTGGTGTTGCTAGATGCAAAATGTCAAGAACAGATCAACGAGTTGATAGAGAGACTTGACAAGGTAAAAGAAGTCAATTTGGCCAGCAATGGAGAAAGGCCACAACCCATCTTAATTACTTGGTGACCTAATGGAGGATGAGGAAACAAATCTTGTAAATCTTATGAGAGAATTTAAAATTGATCCATGGAAGAGCTCAAAGGGATCGATCGTGGCATCATCACCCATAACATTCCTATGATACTAGCTGGAGTGCTAGTGAAGCAAAAATCATAAGCAATGAAATTGAAACACGTGCATGCTATCAAGGAAGAAATAGAAAAACTTCAAAATATAGGATTCATTTATGAAATTGAGCATATGGATTGGCATCTATTGTGTCATCATATTGAAGAAAAATGGTAAGTTCAAAGTGTACATTAACTTTAAAAAGTTCATTGAAATGACAAAATTTAGGGATAATTATCCATTGTTCTACATTAAGCACATGGTAGAAGGGGTTGTAGGGAAGGAAGTTGATGAATTTTTGGGCTACAACTAAGTGTAAGTTCATCCAAATGATAGGCACAAGACAACATTCACCATTGAGTGGGAAGAATTTCCATAAATAGTAGTGCCCATTGGTATGACTAATGTCATGCCACCAACAACTCATATGTACCATCTTCAAGGATATGCTTCATAAATGGCTGAAAGTGTTCATGGATGATCTCTTCGTGTAGACCAAGTAGGTAGAGAATCTAGAAAACCTTCAAGTAGTCTTTGAACATTACAAACTATATGATCTCTTCTTGGACCCCTTAAAGTGCCATTTCTAGGTGAAGCATGGCTATATCATAGGGCATGTGGTTTTGAAAAATGGCATTGCAACACATTTTTTAAAGGTCAAGGTCATTGTGACTTATAGCCACTAATAAAGGACAAGAGAGTTCAATGCTTCCTTGGACATGTTAGATACTATCAATGATTTATGTTGAATTATGTCTTGATCCCTATATAAGTAATTGATTGCTTTCGAGTGGATTGAAGAATAATGATGTGCCTACAAGGCAATGAAAAATGATCTAATGTTAACACCAATTTTATTAGCCCTAGATTGGAAGATAATCTTCCATGTACACATTTATGCCTCAAACTTTACCATGGGAGCAGTACTATACTAGCTTGTAGAACATAAGTTGGGACTCTTTATTGAACTTTGCTAGTCAATAGCTTATCAATACATGTTAGGCTAAATGCACAATATTCTTAAGACATTAGATAGACTTCTATTCTTGCAAAAGTTGCAACTCACTTTGGTGATACCCTCTCACCTTGTCTTTCAATATTCCACTCTAAATAATCACACACCCTTCTCTTCAGATGTAACCCCCCCCTCTTTGTGTGTTCCATAGGAACCCCCCCTTCTCCCTAATATAATTTTCATTAATTTTATTACCCCCTGCCAACGCCGTCAACTAGGGAGAGGGAGGGGAAGCAAAAAAGAAGAAGACAATGATGGAGATTAGGGAGGAGGGGAACACGTGTGTCACCTCCCTCCCCCCCCCCAACTATCCTTCCCCCAATTACTCCACATGCGCAATCCAAAACTGGCCGCCGCCATGCAAGCCGTCAAGTGGAGGGTGAGGAGAGGGGAACTGCCACACCCCCCATACCCCCCCCCCCCCCCTTCTCCCTATAAATACTCTCTTCCCCCCCCTATGGAGGGGAATGCGATACCCTATCCCCATATCAAACTGCACAACCAAGAAGAGAGAGAGGGAGAGAGAGAGAAGAAATTTCTAGAAGTTTCCAAGCTTTCCCCCCTTGAGAGGGGTTCCCATGTACTATTTTTGTGAGGCATACAATTAGCAAGCCATCTACTAAGGACGCATGCGCAAGGAGCGGTTTCAAGTTACCTTGACTCATTGATCGAGCCCTTGATTAGACATTGTTTGAGTCTTTATCTTTAGCAGGAAAGATATCCTAGGATGGCCCCATTGCCTCACGCTAATGGAAATCCCACAAACACCAACGAAGTTATTGGTTGAGGCAATACAACAAATAACAACTCACGTTCGAGTGTAAATACTACATCCTTGAATAACTAGGTGCTATTGATAATCTTTCCTACGTAGCAAATAGTAGATAAAGGAAAAAGATTCGTTTTGCGAAAGATCATACTTCCTTGCATTGAAATGATCTTACGTTGAAATGCTCTATTGAAGGATCGTGTTTTCTTGCATGCAATTGAATAAATTGGTGCATGATATCAGAGTTTTTTCTGCAAAAGTGCAACTTGTAATTCGTAGGTCATTCACACTCATAAAATCGCACAACCAACAAAGCTTGCATAAATTTGCACACAAAGAGTGGATGAATGTGTTAAGTAACTCATAGGAAGAGATAAAAGTTTTCATCACTCGTAAAGTTGCACTCTTAGATATATGTGCCAATATCATTTGGTTGTAAGATGCATCTTTTTTTATAAAAAATTTAGAATTGAATTATTGTAAGGAATGGCATCTTAAGACGTATTTAGGAAAGATAGCTTGTATCTCCACATTAAGCATGAAGGATCACACATTACATAGAAAGCATTTGCTCTCAAGGGTGTTAAATCTTGCATCCTGATTCTCTGGATATCATAGATATAATTTTGATTGTATTGCGCATAGGGAGTGGTCTTCATCATAGTTTGTACTAAAGCTAGCTTGTAAGAGGAAAATTCATTAATTCAACATTACATAGAAAGCATTTACTCTCAAGGGTGTTAAATCTTGCATCTTGATTCTTTTGATATCATAGATATAATTTTGATTGTATTGCGCATGGGGAGTGGTCTTCATCATAATTGGTACTAAAGCTAGCTTGTACGAGGAAAATTCGTTAAGCCATTCTTTTGATGGTAACAAACTAAGAATTCAACCACAAGATAGATTTAAAAAATGTTATAAAGTCAAATTAGTTTTAGTCAAACCAACATAAGCAAAAAGATCAACCCTTGTCAATAGCCGATACTAGATTCAAGAATCTCTCTAGACAAACTTTCTGGGCATGAAACAAGGGTATTCCCTCCCCACAGTGGGGCATTGCAATTGACATCAAGGCAAAAAAAATCCGAAGGTTGAATGCTAAGCATTCAAAAGGAACTCCACCTTAGCAGGTGTTTTGAGCACTCGCCCACTTTATTGTTTGTGCTTGTAATTTTAGGAGCACTATTTGTGAAAGGATTGATTGACCAAAGCTCTCATGAGAATCTTGTTTAGTGAATCATGTCAAATTCTTGGAGGGCTGTGCCAAGCCACCCCCAGCTCACCACCAACCCTAGCCAAGGGGTTCTAAATAACCGTGATGGGAATGTGAACCGAACCCGCCACAAGAGGTCTCTCTGTGGATTAATTTGATCATAGGAGGACGCTTGGGTGCCAAGGGGTGCTCTGGTTGTAAATCTCGAGCCTCCGGATCCTACTCAAACGGTCTACATGACTCGATAATGGATTCTCGAGGTCCCTATTACTAGTGCAAGGGCGAAATCTTGGAGGAAAAACGAAATAGCATCCTTACTGCGAGATCATACAATGGACGAAAACTTCTACTTTAGATGCATTCTCAATATAATAACTACTTTTCCTTGAAAAAACTTTTTTGATACTGTCTTCGTGTCAGTGCATAAGATTAGGTGAAGGAATGTGTATCTAACGGGACTAATCAAATGAAGCTATTTGTATATGTCCTCATTAATGTGCTCTTAGGTAATTTAAAAAACTAAAAATGTTCTTATTGCCAAGGGAAGTGGGTGGGTGAAAATCCCTGATGGATACGCCCAATGGTTGGGTGGTCCCGGTGAGCTAGGAGGCTTCTCGAAAAGTCAACAAAGATGTTGACCTAAGGATGTCAAGGTTAGAACCCTGGCTCGTATTGTTTTAGGGGGACCAGAATGGGACTTTTCCCTATGGATAGAGAGGTTGAGTAGTGCAGCCCTCTAGTTTCCCAGTCTCTTTGAAAGCAAGTTCAGTACGGGCCTACTTTGGTTCATATATTCTGCGCGCAAAGTGGATCATCTAAAGACTGACACTAGAAGGCTGCTAGAATGACCTATCTGTTAGAACCTAGAAAAAATCAAGTCGATCCTCAGAGGGTTGACCAATACACTCCATTACAAGGAAGACACAGGAGGTGCTATCTTGCTAAACCTATGACATTCTTCAAGAGTGCCATGCAATGTCCTTTAGATTTCCCTCCCGATGGGCTACAAAAACATGTCACTTTGGATCAAATGGTGGATGGAAACTTGTACTTCGGATGGATTCTCAATATAATAATTACTTTTCCTTGAAAAAACTTGTCTGATAATGTCTTCGTGTTTGTGCATAAGATTACGTGAAGGAACATGTATCTAACTTGGCTAATCAAATGAAGCTGTTTGTATATGTCCTCATTAATGTGCTCTTACGTAATTAAAAAAAACTAAAAATGTCTCTATTACCAAGGAAAGCGGGTGGGTGCAAATCCTTGATGGATACGCCCAATGGCTGGGTGGTCCCGGTGAGCCGGGAGGCTTCTCAAAATGTCAACAAAGATGTTGACCTTAGGATGTCTAGGTTAGAACCCTGGCTTATACCATTTTAGGGGGCCAGAATAGGACTTTTCCCTATGGACAGAGAGGTTTCCCATTCTCTTTGAAGCAAGTGTGATACTCTTGCTTTGGTTTAGATGTTCTGCGCAAAGTGGATCTGAAGACCGGTGCTAGAAGGCTGCTAGAATGACCTATCTGTTAGAACCTAGAAAAACTCAGGTCAATCCTTAGAGGGTTGGCTGATGCAGTCCTTGTTCTAGAAGAAGAAGGATGGAACACTTCGCCTTTGCATCGAGCGATTATAGAGGCTTGAACCAAGTAATCATCAAGAATAAATATCCTATCCCAAGGATAGATGAGTTACTTGATCAGTTGTTGCAGGGAGCAAAAATGTTCTGCAAAATTGATTTGAGGTCACATGCAATACTAGATATGGTCATTTTGAATTCACATTAATGTTCTTTGGATTGACCAATGCCCTTGCCACATTTAATATGCTAATGCATTACATTTTTAGACCATATCTTGATGATTTTGTACTTGTCTTCTTTGATGACACGTTGGTTTATTCCGAGACCCTGAGGACACACAAGCTCTGTGCTGAGAAGAAAAAGTGTGCCTTCCTTAAGAGACAAATCGAATATCTTGGGTTTATTGTGTCAGAAGAGGGAATCTCTGTAGACCCTACAAAGGTTAAGGATGTCCAAGAGTGGCCTCCACCAACCATTGTCAAAGAAGTGCATAGTTTTTTTGGCCTAACAGGATGGTACAAGATCTTCATTAGGGACTATGCCTTGATTGCAGCACCCCTCACAAATCTACTAAAAAAGCAAGTTGCCATAGTGTGGACGCCCACTGAACAATCAAGTTTTGATCAACTCAAGCATAGCTTAGTGACAACACCAATTCTGAAACTCCCTGACTTGAGCAAGGAATTCGAAGTTGTCACACATGCTAGCTCACTTGCACTAGGCTATGTACTAATGCAAGAAGGTCATCCTATAGCATATTCTTCGAGGAAGCTAAAACCCATGAAAAGAATTATGCTACTCATGACCTGGAGTTGCTAGCAGTTATTCATGCTCTCAAACTTTGGTGACACTATTTGCTTGGCAACAAGTTCAATTTGGTCACATGAACCACAAGAGCCTCAAATGGATCTTCACCTAGGCCTACTTCAATATGAGACAATGTCATTGGATTGAGGTTCTACAAGAATATGACTTTGAGATCAGGTATAGACCTGGTAAGGAGAATGTAGTCGCTGATGCCTTAAGTCGCAAGGCATTCCTCAATTCTCTTATTATGGAGGAACCTTTAATGACAAAATCATTAGCGACTATGGTGTCAATGCTTAGTAACCCTATCCTTGAATTAGCTAAAGAGGAAGCTAGACATGACCCAGAATATATGAACATAATAAAGGAGATTTTGGAAAAGGATCAAAACCCCAAACTTAAGATCAAGTATCAAGAATTCTCTATCAATGGAGGACTTGTCTATTTTAGGACAAGATTATGCATTCCCTCAAGCAAGAAACTCAATTAGAGAATATTTTGGGAAGCACATTACTCCCCATTTTCAGGCAATCTCAGATATGTTAAGACCCTTAACATGGTCAAGAAGAGCTATCATTGGAAAAGATTTAAGGGAGATGTACTCAAATATGTCACAGAATGTTTGTCTTACCAGCACATTAAGGCATAGCATGCCAAGGTGCCTGGGAAGCTACAATCTCTTGATATTCCTCAAATGAAGTGGGAATTTATCAGCATGGATATTGTTGTTGGGTTACCTTCAGTTCAAGGAGGATACAATTCAATCATGGTTATAGTAGATATGCTCACCAAGGTTGCACATCTCATTCTAGTCAAGACAAGCTATAAAGTTTCAGATGTTGCCAGATTATTCATTAAGGAGATATTCAGACTCCATGGGTTACCCAGAAGGATCATTAGTGATGCAACTCCCTCTTCACATCTCACTTCTGGAGAGGGATATTTGAAGCCATTGGGACTCAACTCTATTTCAGTACAGCCTATCACCCTCAAACTGATGGCCAAACGGAGAGAGTCAACCAAGTCATTGAACATATTCTTAGAGCGCATTAGTGTTGCGAACCTAAGAAATGGATCCAATATCTACCATCGGTAGAGTTTGCCTATAATGCTTCTTACCAAAAAATCATTCAAATGATACATTTTCAATCATTGTATGGGCATGATTGCCATAATCCTTTGAATTTTTCAGATCCTACCTTAAGGGTAGAGGCTTCCAAGAAAATGCTAGAGGAAATGGATGAGCAGGTCAAGGTCATCAAACATTAGAGCCACCAAGGACATGCAGAAAGCCTATGCAGATCTAAATAGACAAGAGCGGCTCTTCAAAGAAGGAGATATGGTTTTTATTCGTGCGTGACCCAAGAAGAGCTCCTTATCATTGGGAGAGTTTAAAAAGCTAAGTCCAAGGTATTATGGACCCTACAGGATCCTCAAGTGCCTAGGGCCCAATGCCTACAAACTCCAACTCCCCGATAATGTAAAGGTTCACAATGTATTTCATGTTAGCCTACTACAGAAATACATATCCAATCCTAGCCATATACTATATATTTGGGAGAAGTGATTGAGGAGTAGAACTCTCACAAAGTACCTCATATAGTGAAAGGACTATCCAGAGGAAGATGCCACATGGATCGATGAGAGTACTCTCAACTAAAAATACCCCCAATTCCTTTCGAGATGAGGACATCTTGATCCCTTAAGGGGGGAAGGATATAAACCCCCCTCCCCCTTTTATGTGTTCCATAGGAACCCCCCCTTCTCCATATGTTCCTATGGCTAGTCAATTAGAGAATATGGAACATGACAGTTCCATCCTCCTGATGAAACTTTTTCCAATGCTCTTACTTGCTTGCACAATCCTTCAGGCCATAGTCAGAACTTGGCCACTGCCCATTGCGTCATTACCACTTAATTGTGAAGAAACTATTCTATTTAAATCCCCATCCCTTTGAGCTATCCATAAATTTTTTGCTCTTGATCCTAAACCAACCATTGATCCTATGCCACCTAACTGCTATGCATTATTGATTTTCTAAGATGATGTTGCGTCATTATGCTGATAACCAAGCCTAATAGACTAGGACAATTGATAAACAAGCTATTCATGTGGTGTGTAAGTTTGGAAGCATTTTTCAACATGTAGCATTCCATCTCCACCTCACTCTTCTCTTCTTCCCCTTTTTGGGCCTAAGAGGGGGTGTTGAGAAACCCTTCACCCGTTGTTTGCATTTTTGTGTTTCTGCATCTTGCATTTAGGGTTTGCAGCCCCAAAAAGGGGCGTCGTCCTAGATAACTGTGCTTATTTATAGGCCACTCTCTCATTCATTCCTAACAGTTGATTAATTCAGTCTGTCACCTCTTCTCTCCAGCCTCTCCACTACCCTCACACCCCTTCAAGAGGACATTGTGGTTCATGGTTTGTAGATGTTTTCATCATCTTCCTTGTGCTACGACACCCTTGTTCCCTTGTATCACATTCACTCCATGATTCAAAACTTCATCATTCCATTCATCAGAGTTTCTTGTCTCCTCTCTTCTCTTCTCCATGTTTGCCAAGTTCACTCCGTGCACCTCCCCACAAACCCTACTGTCTCGCTGGTACGTCATCTTTTGACAGGGAATACTCACTCATATGTTCCTATGGCTGGTCAATTAGAGAATATGGAACATGACAGTTCCATCCTCCTGATGAAACTTTTTCCAATGCTCTTACTTGCTTGCACAATCCTTCAGGCCATAGTCAAAACTTGGCCATTGCCCATTGCATCATTACCACTTAATTGTGAAGAAACTATTCTATTTAAATCCCCATTCCTATGAGCTATCCATATATTGTTTGCTCTTGATCCTAAACCAACCATTGATCCTATGCCCCCTAGCTGCTATGCATTATCGATTTGCCAAGATGATGTTGTGTCATTATGTAAATAACCAAGCCTAATAGACTAGGATAGTTGATAAACAAGCTATTCATGTGGTGTGTAAGTTTGCAATTGTTCTTGAGCATAAGTAGCAATAACCAGTGAGGGTTGGTGATATTCTTAACATAGCAAATTTGTTGGGTCACCGACAAGAATCAAACTGAAATCTTCATGTGCAAGGCCATTTTTATCTACATCCAAATACTTGGAGCTAAAACTATCCCTACTTTCTAAGGTGTACCAATTAGGAGGCCTATCAGATCTAGTCTGTCTCTCCTATGTAACATCAGAGACATTAAAAACATCAAATTACATCACTATCCCAATTCTTTTGGGTCCCAAGAAAGTACTCAAATCTAAGCAGAAAGTGAATCATAGTAGTGTTTCCCCTATTCTCTCTACATTATAATAGTGAATTATATAGCATTAAACTCTCACACTTCAAACCAAAAAGATCCCAAAGATTTGTTCTTCAAGCATCCCTCTTGTATATCACTATTGCCTTCTCCATGTCTCACCTACAAGCTTTGTTTTGGTCACTTAACGATCACAATTTGGGAGCAATAGTAGTGCTACAAAGAATATACATTTGAGTCATACCTTACAAGTAAAGCACTTCAAAAGACTATATTTCATCATTTTCATAGCTTCCAACATACCAAATGCATAAGTAGATGTATGGTATTCACGGGATAGCATACACAATCTTTATGTATCAAATTTACAATGTCACACTCTTGCCTTTTATACCCCAACCCCAATTAAGCTAATTTCCCCTAAGCTAAAGAGTATCAAATTGTTTTATTACAATCCATCCCTACCCAAAAAATTTGTCCTCAAAACTTGAAGATAGAAAAGGTAAATGGATGGTAAAAATGCATAGAGAAGGCCCAATGCTGTAGTAGCCTTGTGAAAGCCTCATTAAGATCAAACTGTGAATTTCTAAAATTTTGTCTTGAACAGGGTAGCTGTAGAAAATGGCCCATAACTTTGGATAAACATGTCGGATTGGTGCATATGAGGTATAGAAACGAAGTGTACTTCAATAGGTATCCATCCATGCCTTTAAAATACAATTTTGACATCAGTGGCCTAATTATTTTTAATGTAAAAATTTTATACAACAAGCTATCCACTGTTCAATGAGCTAGTATCCTCTTGGAGAAGCCATGGAGATTGTTCCAAATACGGAGCATGCTTCCAAGAATATTCTTCCATAGGAAATCCCTTCCATTTAATAAGATATTCCATGATAATATGATTCCTTAAAAAATTATCCCGCTTGCCAACAATCCCCTTAGGTTCATAGATTATTTACCCATCCTCATCAAGGGGAGGTAGTTCTTCAAGTACTTGAACATCATGGCCAATATACTTTTTGAGCTGAGAGACATGGAAAACATTGTGAATATGGGTGGTTGAAGGCAAATCAAGTTGGTAGGTAAAATCTCCAACTTTTCTTGAAATTTGATATGGACCATAATAGCAATGAACAAGCTTATTATGTCTACCTTTAAGAGAAGCATAACAGGACTTAAGTACTTTCAAGAAAACCCATTCTCCCTCTTCAAAGTCCATATGCCTTCACTTATCATCAGCATCAGATTTCATACTCTTGTGCCTTTCAAATATTCTCCTTACATTGCTTCATTAGGGTCTCCATCTTTCCTAGCTCTTCCTTATCAAGGGAATTCACTTCATCATTAAACAATCCTGATGGTATTTGAACCTTGTAGCCATATAAAGTCTTAAATGGTGACATGTCTATACTCATGTGGTATGTGTTTTTGTAGCAAAACTCTCCAAACTGGATCCAATGATCCCATACATTTTGTGTCATGACAAACGTGTCATAAGTAGACTACAACCACTTGTTGACTCTTTCAATTTGACCATCCATTTGTGGGTGGTAATTTGTACTTGGAGTTAATTTTGTTCCCATGGAAGTAAAAAGGCTTTTCTAAAAATTCCCCATGAATTTTGTATCTCTATCAAAAATAATCTTCATAAGTAAACCATGAAGTCTAAAAACTCCTTTTATGAATTGATCTACTACTTATTTAGTTGAGTGTTGGACTTTGGTGGGTATAAAATGGGTTGATTTGGTAAGACAATCATCCACAACAAAAATAGTATTCCAACCCTACTTAGGTGTAGGTAATCCTATAATAAATTCCATGTTGATGTTTGTTTATGTACCATGTGGAATGAGTAATGGCTAAAGTACACCACTAGGCAACAAATTGGAATCTTTATTCTGTTGGCATGGTAAGCACTACATCACATGTTCTTTGATGTCTTTCCAAAGTCCCTCCCAATAAAAGTAGTTATGGATCTTATCAAAGGTTTTAAGCAAACCAATATACCTTGTCAAAGGAGAAGAATGCATCTCCTATAAGATCCTTTACTTAAAAGATGTCTAAGAAGTTAAATATACTTTTCCTTTTGAGCCAAAGAAGTTCATTCTGCCACTTGAATTTGGGAAATTCAAATTCATTGCCTTGATGTAATTTCTTCATGATGTTGGATGTTTTCTCATCTTACGAATATTCTTTCTATATGTTTTGGATCCTATCTTTGTAGAGAGTAGAAATAGTAGAAAAAGAACATGCCCACATCCTAGATAATGCTTCTGTCACTACCTTATCCTTACTTGCCATATAAGATATCTCAAAGTCATATCCCTATAATGTAGCTAACCACCTTCCTTGCTTAGGAGATAGGTTAGGTTGTGAAAGAAAATACTTCAATACCACTTGGTGATCACTTTTGACTTTAAAATGACTACCATAAATGTAGTAATGCCACTTCTTAATGGCATAAAGTACGGCTAATATTTCTTGCTCATAAATGTGGAGTTCCCCTTCTTTGTCATCCAACTTTCTACTTTCATAGGTAAAACACCATGTTCTTGGCATAGAACACCCCCAATACCATGATCACTAGCATTAGCATAGATGGTGGATTCTCTAGAAAAGTCTAGGCATACTAAAATAGGTGCAAAAATAAGAAGAATTTTCAAATCATCAAAGCTCTTCAAGGCTGTTGTATCCCAAAAGAAAGCATCTTTCTTCAATCTATCAATTAGAGAAGCTACTACATGGGTATAATTCTTGATGAATCTATGATGAAAATAGGATTAGTTCTAGAAATCCTCTCAATGAAGTAGTATTTTGTGGTATGGGCCAATCTTGAACCCATTGTACCTTCTTTTGAACCACCATGATCCCTTTCTCACCCACAATATGACCCAAATATTCTACCTCACTAGCCATAAAAGCACGCTTGCTTTCCTTTGAAAAAAGCTTATGTTATCTCAATGTAAGAAAAAATGCACAAACATGCTATTAATGATCCTCTTTATTTCTATTGTATATGCAAATGTCATCAAAGAATACCAAGACAAATTTATACAAGAATGGATGTAAAACCTTATTCATAAGAGTCTAAAAAGTAGCAGGTGCATTGGAAAGTCCAAATAGCATAACCAAAAAGTGGTAGATACCCCTTTCTATTCTAAAATCCATCTTGTACTCATCACCTTCATCCTAATTTTATGGTAGCCTGAAATCTTGGTAAATAATTTTGCATCCTTGAGCTCATCCAATAAATTATCAATGTGGGAAATTGGGTACATGTTCTTTATAGTGTTCTTGTTGAGGTCCCTATAATCAATGCACATCTTGTAGAATCCTTCTTCTTCTTAACAAGGAGTATGGGAGAAGTAAAGGGTGACTAGCTAGGTTAAATAAACCCTATTTCCAGCAAGTCTTTAACCAATTTCTCCACTTCTTCTCTTTCATACTTTGGATAACATGTAAGGGGGTTTATTGATAGGTTTGGTCTCAAATGTCAAATCAATAGGATGGTCATGTTCTCTCTTAGGTGATAATGATATAGGAGGTTGAAATATATCTTTAAACTCTTTCAAAAGTTTTTAAAGATATGGATCATACTCTTTAGGTGTGGAAGATTATTGATTTTCATCCACCTTTGAGAGAAAAAGTGTGGAACTATAAGACATTGCATTGATTTATCTCTTCATCTTCTTTTTGTTGATGAGTGTTACTTACTACCCTTTCCAAGTAAACTCCATGAACATCCAATTAAGGTCCAAGGAAAACTTTCTAATCTTTTTAGGCCAATCATAGCCAATAATGATGTCTATAGGACCCATATCTAGGACAATCAAGTCTATCATAATGGTGCTAGACTATGATAACTCAATGGGTGTTTGTAGGCATATCTCCTTGCTCAAGTCTTGAGCTCCATTTTCCACTTGTACCTTTAGTGGGGTGTCTATCTCTTGAGGTAATAACTTCAACTCAAATAATGATTTGACATTGACAAAGCTATGTGTGTTGCATGTATCAATAAGAATATAAGCAACCTTAGAATGAATTGTGCCTTTGCGCCAAAGTGTATTCTCTCCTTTACAACCCATCCAAGAATCTTGAGATATAGAACATAGCATGGGTGAGCACGCAAGAGCTAAAGAATTATCCGTTTGTAATCCACTTGGATCAAATGGACCATCTGTATAAATGAAAACCTATTGACTGACTCTAAATCCTCCTCTACAAAAAACCGATCATCATGGTCATTCACCTTATCATAAGTAAGAGCTGCTCATCTTGTATTTGACCTTGCTCATGGGCTTCATTTTCATCTGAATCTTCTATGATCACCATGTTAAAATTTGCACTATTAGTTTGTACTTTTGTGTATAATTAGGTGACCATTTTTCTCCACATTTGAAACATAGTCCTTTCAGCTTGTCATTAAAGAAGGGCTTGCTACTAATGGTATTGGGAGAACGTTTTAGCTCCACTTTCAGCTCTCTTAAAATCCCCTTTTGGGTCAACATTATACCTAAAGTTGTTCCCTTGTTTGAAAATATATACTGTAGGGTATGTAAACATCTTGTTGAAAGTGTTTGAAGCCGTATTCTCATGTCTATAAGCCCCTCTTTGTTGGCTAAACTATTGTCCAATCCTTCTTACTGAGTTGAGGGTAAGTGGCTTCCATCTTAGGGTAAAAAGAGCTCACTTATCTTCTATATTTTTGAATGTAGCGTGTTCAGAAAATTGTATGGCTAAACGTACAATCGTAGGCTTTGTTGCCCCCATCTCTGCTAAAGGTTTGGATCTAATCCAAAAATATACTTGTTCAACTTGGTTGAATCAAAAATGCTCTCAACATACATGGAAAGATTTAGGAACTAGCTAGAATACTCCCAAACCATAGAGCCTCACTATCTAAGATCATACCACTTCCTTTCCAACCTTTTTTTTTCAATTGGAGATACAAAAACATGTGTCATGGATGATTTAAAGTCCTCCTATGTATGAAAATCTTGCCCAATTTTCATTATGTATCTCTTACCATGTATGTGTGTATCCCTCTAAGTATAAAGCTGCATAGCAAATCTTTGCCTTATCATGAAGTGGATAGAGGGTAAGATACATTTCTTATTTATTAATCCATTCTTCAATATCCGTTCGTGAGGGATCGTCCCCTTTGAAGTGTGGTATCATGATTTTCTCCTTGTATATTTTATGATATCTTGATTTTCTCCTTGTCCTCTTTATCATAGTGATAATGATGACCATTGTTGTAAGGTAAACCACTTGATTACTGCCTTGGAGAGAGATTAGACAATATTGGCTATCCATGGTTATTTGTTAAAGGATTGTTGACCATTATTCTTGTCTCCAAAAGAGTAATGACCAAGTGAGTTAGTTCCACATGGGTGATGATTACGCGGGGCTATATAGGTGAAATCATTTCCTTAAGACCTTCAACATATTGAACTATGTTCTCTCTTCTTGAACCTTCATGAAGATGTTGACCTTGTCTATTTCTTGCATCAGGCATTTGTGAGTTCTGTAGATAAAACTACTTATAGAAAGAGTCACACCCATGAATGCCTTCTTCTTTTTTAGCATGCTGAGCTTTTTAATGTTTTCCATAAACCTTTGAAGAGTCAAAATTTGGTATTTCCCTATTGCAAGAGTTAGAAGGAGGTTGAAATGCTTCCTTAACTTTTGATGGACCACCTTGCTCATAGGTTGATTATATAAGCTAATGGGCTACCCTTGAATTCACATTGTCATTTGGAATTAATGTCCCATTATCCTTTCACTTCAAACATATGTACCTCATCAATAGGGTCTCTTGACCATCATGATTCTTCATGTATGTTGCCATCATTCCCATCCTTTTGTCCATGATTTGTGGCTCTAATGGATGATTTTAACTTTGTTTGATACTCAACTAAGTCTTCATTTATGCTCTCCAATATTTTCTCTTTCTTCTTATTCCTAGCCATTGGAATGGTTGCAGTAAAAAAAGATTGTCTGTCAATAAATGGGCTATAATAACAGTTGTACCTCTTCAATCCTTTTGTCTATGGGCTCAAAATGAAGCTTAATATGTGTAGGTAGGGAAAATTTACTGAATTTAGAAATTGCAATTGGATAAGGGGTAGTGCCAAACCAAAATAGTGCACCCTATCTAGTTGTCTAGAGTTGCTTTAGTGACCATCTATCAAAAAACTCGACATAACATTTGCTCAACAACTCTAATTGTGCCAAACTTCTTAATTAGAATTAAAGCTTACGTTGTTCTCTACATGTGGAGTACAAAAATTTTATGTCAAAATTAAAATATCTAATTCTAAATTTCACTTTTCTATGTCTGTCCAAACTATGATAGAAATGTGTTTGACCGTGTAATTGCCTTGTTTTGTCACATTTGACCATTGTTATGCATCATAAACCTATGCCCACTGGAGTACAACATATGTACCCCTCAAATACCATATAATCACCTATAAAATATTAGTAAACCTGTAATGACCTACAATTCATTTATGTTTACTGCCTTATTTCACCCTATTTTAGTGCCTTGTTTCCCAATTATCTTCATTATTCTTCCACTTTGTCATGAGTGGTGTTCCATAGTCCTCCAACTTCGGTGAGGGATAAAACGATAAATAAGGCACTTAGATGGGCTCTAAAACTCTCGAAGGTATGAAAAGTTCCCTTTGGGCCAAGTTGTGCACCCCTACAGAGTCCTAAATTGCAAGGAAGGGTCACCTCTCTTTTGTCTTGCTATCTCATCCAACTTCAATCTTTTTCCTTGGTCGGTATGTACACATGGTAGAGCTAGTATTCTAGAAAACAAAGATGCTTTGCATGGCTAAAATAAAGCTTTGCGCATTCAATGAGATATAAGAATTCGAAAGTTGAATGAAATGAAGAGGCTAAAAAAGGTTTACCTTTAGTAATTAGTTACACTTATTTGCCAAACTCGCCTTTTACAATTTTCTTGGGTATCTCAATATGTAGGATCACAAAAAATCAAAATTTAAAGATTAAGAAATCACATAAGCAAGAATTCACTGAAATTTTCAAATGGGAATATACCATCATGTGTGCTTCAATCATGAAACATATCAATGATGAAAATCAAGCTAAAGGGCTAAATTATCCATCATGATAGAGATTCAATCAAATTTCATGATAGAGATTCAATCAATAATGAATAGGCATTAAGTTTTAGCATAAGTGGACTGAATTCATCAATCAAGCAAAGAGAACATACCCAACTCAACCCCCTTTGGCAATTGGCTAAGCCTCAATAATTAGAATTGGAGAAATTAAAAATGAGTACATGATACCTTGTTTAATGCTTGAGGTTGATGTAGCTTGTTGAAATAGATCAAATGCCTTCAAAATAGTTTATGAGAGCTCCCTATAAGCCTTTCATAGATTAAGATTCCACTTGAAATCTTCAAAAAGCTTTAAAAATGCCAATCTTGAACCATGGTTGCTTGCATTAACTAAAGAGTAATCAAATACCCATAAATCTGAACCAATGCATTTAAGTAAAAGTGAGGATCAATGCAAAGCTTCAAGAAATGCTTCAATTCTTGATTAGAAACAAGAATCCAAGTGATTTCAGTCATCTATAACTACTCAAGTATTCAAGAAGATTGAAATGCTATGAATCAGTGTCTATTGCTCCAATATTGGATCAATCTTGATGGACTAGCCTTGCACTTGATGATCTAACGTAAAACACTTCATAATTCCTATGATTAGACCACAAATTGATCAAACTTCTGAAAACTTTTATGGCTACCCTATTTCCCCCCAAGTTAGAGACCAAGAGTCCTCTAAATCTTGTCCAAATGCTTCAATCTTGCTTCCTCATTACATGCTAAAGGTAAAGAATGGTATTCATGAGATAATTGAGTAAAAGGCCCATGAAATTTACAAGAATTAAGCAAGATTCAGCTTGCTATTGATAAACTCTATGGCCAGGGTTTGGAAGAAGCTTCCAGAGGAGGAAATAGCTCAATGTCTAAAGAATGGAGTAGCTCAATGTCTGAAGAATGGAGTAAGAGAATTCTTTCAAGAGCTTAAAGAAGTGAAAGCCCTATAAAATCTTAAAGAAATTTGTTAAAAATTCAATGTTGTCATGAATAATTAACAAGGGGAGAAGAGAGAATTCATGGTTGGCCTTAAATCTTAAAGAATCATTGAAAGAATGATCTCAACTTATTGGAGAACCTTCAGAGAGTGCATGGGATCAACCTTGAAGCATTAGTGATGAGTTTCATGCTAAAGATGATTACCTACTTGATTGCTACTCAAAATTTCTAGTGTATTTTTCACTAGTATGGCTAATGACTCCATGTGGCTGCCCACCTAAGCTATCTACTAGTCATGACGTTGCTCAAAAAGATCTTAAAAAGTGAAGAATGATGTCGTAAGATCAAATGAAGAAGGTCTTGGCCTTGAAGAAAAAACTTACCAATATTCCAACTATGGAAGCTTGGGATAGGCTACTGAGAAAGAAGAGAAAAACCCTTGATTACCAACAACTAATCTAGCTTAAGCTTTTCTTGAACTCTATTAATTTTGATTAGTCCTAAAACCTTTAAAATGGGCCTCTTCTTATCCATGAGATACCAAAATATCCAAGATCCCTCCATTTTTTCTTTAGATCTTCTCCAAGAGTTGTAAAAATAGTGAAAACTAACTACAGAAAACCCCGACTAGTCACAATTTAAAATGTACCAAGTCATGTGATCAAATCTTGAACTCCAATTATCCTAGATGGTGCTAGTAATGAAATCTAGGCTTAAAAACAATCTTGCCAAGAATCAAATTCAAAGTTGTGATACCATTGAAATGAACTAACTAGACTAAATTAAGATAACAAGAAATTCAAGAAACATTTATTGAATCAATCAGCCATAGCCATGCTATAGATGAAAATGTATTAATTTTACATCACAATGAAGCCATAGCTAAAAGAAATCAAGAGTACAATAAGAATCGTGGATGAGAGGCTGTTGCAAGAAATCCACCTCTTGCTATGGTGGCCATTGAGTATTCACCCTCAATGTCGGTGGGAAAGGAAGAAACCCTCAAGCTCCAAGAATTGGAGAAGTTTTTACAAATGTGCTAAAAAGATGTTTACAATGGTACACTCTTGCCTTTTAGACTCCACCCCCAATTAAGCTAATTTTCCCTAAGCTAAAGTGTACAAATTTGTTTTATCACATATAGTATCTGCCTACCTTGCCAAATTGCTTAACGACCTTCTATTTCTTGATGCCTGCTCTCTCAGAAGTGGAAGCAACAATGGAAGCATAAAGAGATGCTAAAATAAACAATTGAACACAAGACAAAAGAGAAAGAAAGAAAAAATGCAAAAGAATAATGCAAAGAAGAGAACTCAAAAGAATTCTTGGGAAATGGAATCCATATACCAAATACAAGACAATTGTGTATAACAGTGAGTCATTATGGCTAAGTGGGCACTAGCACTAGCTCCCTCTCTCCAATAGAACCTCCAAATAATGAATGACTGGGGCTGAGGAGAGAGCCCAAAATATATAGGCCAACAGAATGCCATAACTGGTAGGAAGTCAACCAACATTTAATGCTAGTCAACCAAAAATAAATGCCAAAATAAGCATCATACTAACCACTAAAAAATACCTAAAGACCTCGATAATGCCCAGCATACACATGAGCCAACTATACTGTTGAGATTCAGCAATCACACTCACTAAACAGCCTCTTTGTATGGAGCTTCAGGGTCAAAGATATGCAGGCTAACCTATCCCATATGCACAATGGTGCCTACTGTAGTTTCCTACTTTCCTATAAAGCATTGTACTTGCTTCCTTTTCTTAATGCAATGATAGTACTCTTTTCATTTCAGTGAAGTGTCAATGTCATTGTCCACATACACAAGATTGTGTTTATGAGTCCAAGTCTCAATCTTGGAACCTAATTCACTTGTGTAACAAACGGTGTCTTTGTCTTCTCCATCATGAGTCCGCACTTCTTCTTTCATCCACCATAACTCACTGCCATGCTCTAGATCCCGCATTTCTCACATGGTATCAGAGCACAGTTAGGCATGGCATTGCTTCTCCAACCTCTCTTGATTCCTCTCAACCTCAATCTAGCTCAATGTCAGCTCATGACTTCATCTCCCAACTCTACTCTCACTGAAGCTTCCATGGCAGCCATAGCCAGTAGCACCCTGTCAGATTGAGCTGCTTATATCTCACTCCACAGGTCAAATCTCTTGGAGCTTCCTTCTGGAAAAGTATTCTCCAACTCACAAAGCTTCCCTGTATCACATCAATCCATGACATTTGGCTATCTGAAGCTCAGCATTCCAATCTCTGCTCTGTGTCTGCCATAGCCAGACAGGACCTACCTCACTTGGAGCTTCAATAACTTCTCAACCAAGCCACTTCAGCTCTTGATTCCTTCTAGGGGATTGTTCCTCTACTCAAGGTGCTTCACCCTGGCACATAAATCGACTACATTGCTGTGCCCTAACCCTGGCATTACAGAAATTGCGAAAACCTGTCCTGAACTGCGCCGAATCTGATCGAGTGCCCTGCGTGCTTCATACAGTCCACGATCTGGACGATTTTCATAGGGCTTTGATAGCCCATGAAGTCAGCTTCCTAAGTATGTAAAAAATTTTAAAAATGATTAAGTATAGCTCCTGCAATCTAAGAAAAACCAGGCCCCTATCTCAAAAACCCTAATTTCACCATAGCCAAAATTTCTCAAGCTTTTTTTTCCTCAGTTTTTCTCACTCCTAACACTAAACCAAGCTAAAGCCCACTCTAATCCATTAACCAAGCATCAAATCAAGGAGGGGAAGGACCTGAGAAGATTGAAGAATGAGCATGAGAAGATTGAAGAACGACCAAACGATCCCGAACAAGAAGAATCAAGCTCAACATCAACACTGACATAGTGTGTTTTCACACTGTCACTAACTGTGTCTCTTGACACACTGCATTCTGCTCTTCTACTGATAAAATCTCAGAATTTTGGTGTTGATTTTCTGCTGATCTTGCAACCTCAACATGGGAAAAGACTCTCCAAATGCTCGATTCAAAGGAGTCGGGTTTCACACCTGGCAAACCCGCATCAAGCTCATCTTGATGAAAAAGGGTCTCTAGGCCATCACAAATGGCAAAGAGAAGAAACCTCGGGACACGGACTTTGCAACTACTTGGCAAAAGAATAATGACAGAGCCCATGCCATTATCAAACTGGAGCTAGACGACAGTTATATCCACCATGTGGATAACTGTGAGACCTCACAGGATACATGGAAAAGACTTGACACCCTGTTCGGTGCACAATCTAAATCATCAAAGTATGGTCTCCTGATTGAGTTCTTCAAGCTTGAAATGAAGTCCAACACATCACTTGCCACACATCTCAATTACATGGAATGACTCCTAACCCAACTTGCAGGAATCAACATTAAAATGGATGAAGATGTTTGCATCGGTGTTCTACTTAAGAGTTTGCCTCCTGAATATAATAATGTATCAACAACTTTAATCAACATGCCAAATCCTGAACTTGTTGATATCCAAGCATCACTGTTAGAAGAGGAAAAGAAGCTAAAAACTAAGAAAGAACCAAGTACTTCTAGAGATGAGCATGCATTATATGTTGGCAACAGGTACAAAGGCAAGAAGGATCAGCTCTTCTGTGACTTCTGCAAAAGGACCAGACACACCGAGAAGTTCTGCCACGCAAGAAAGAGATCCCAAACGGCTTATCTAGTCGCAGTCAAAGAAGAAGAAGAAAATGGAGCAAAAGAAGATGAAGATGAAGATGAAGACCACCAGGATCGGAAGGACAAGACTCATCAGTCCTTCTACTCTCATAACTCTGATAGACTGTTTTAAAAAGCCTTGTATTTACTTGCCCTAATGCTTCCTGCCATAAGCTTTGTAAACTCCTTATGTAACTTGGCATTACAGTCCCTGTACACTTTGTGAGGCCCCTGTTACAGCCTCTAGATGTCCAACATGTTTTGGTGCCCACACTTAGCCTTTTCTGCAATAGCCTCTAGTGTCTACCGTGTTTGTGGTGTGCCCACACTTTGCAGGTGGTTCTCATTACAGCCTCTACACACTTTGTGCCTTTCTAGTTGTGATTGAGGAGGGGTGTTGAGATTCAGCAATCACACTCAATAAACAGCCTCTTTGTATGGAGCTTCAGGGTCAAGGATATACAGGCTAACCTATCCCATATGCACAATGGTGCCTACTGCAGTTTCCTACTTTCCTATAAAGCATTGTACTTGCTTCCTTTTCTTAATGTAATGATAGTACTCTTTTCATTTCAGTGAAGTGTCAATATCATTGTCCACATACACAAGATTGTGTTTATGAGTCCAAGTCTCAATCTTGGAACCTAATTCACTTGTGTAACAAACAATGTCTTTGTCTTCTCCATCATGAGTCCACACTTCTCCTTTCATCCACCATAACTCACTGCCATGCTCTAGATCCCGCATTTCTCACATATACTGCTAACATCCTCTCTCAAATCATAGGTGATTTGATATCATACAATGATAAGGACTCATCAAAGTCCATACAACAAAGAACCACCAAAACAGAGCCATGGATACCCAAGCAATGGGTGATCAAGCCACCAGTAAGGTGCCGTGGAGAGAACTTAAGTGTCGATGTTGATCGTACCAACTCCTAAAAATAGAGAAGAATCATAGCCTCTCTATGTGTCTATCATTAATGTCTCATAGTAACATACAAGACCGTTATGTCAAAAATGCCTTTGAACATACATGACCATGGATTCCTCGCCTTTGGCCAAGACCAAAAATGTGAGCTTGGACTATGAGTCAATCCCCTCTACATCAAATAACAACCCATCATGAACCTCGATGTCAATCTCAACTTCATGATTTGAACCTAAAAACTTCAATTAATGCATCAGGGATGGATCTCTCTTGAACCTATGCACCTATATACCTATAAAGGTGAGGCTCTACCCCACCTCACCCACCCTCTCACACTCCCTCTCTAGTAATGGAGAGTCATGAGGAATGACCATATCACCTATACTAGAAAGCAGGAGGGACTACCAAGCCCTACCCTCAGTCTAAAGAAGATAATATTTTCCATTCCTTGGCCTTGGCCTAAACCAAAGAATCCCATGTGAGTAGAAAATGCATGGGCATCATTAATATCCCATGTGACCGCACCTTCTTCATAGTTTTCATCATCAAAATGAGCTGGAAGAGGAGTAGGATGCTTAGGATACTCACAAGCTCTAGACACAACATACCATAACTACTTCTATACAAATCATGCTTTTATAATAGCACTCCATGTTAGGTAATCAAGGCCATGTAGTTTGATATTAGTGGAATAACAAGAAGGAGCCATTTGGAGATAATATAAGGAGAAAATAAAGGAGAGAACACGAGGAGAGAGAATACAGCCGAACCAACAACACAAACTACACTAAATAGACTGAACACAAGATATAAGAGAGAGAAAGAGAAAACACAAAAGAATACTGCAAAGAAGAGAACTCAAAAGGATGCTCGAGAAATAGAATCCATATACCAAACACAAGATAGTCATATACAATAGTGAGTCACATGCTGCGTGGACACTAGCACTACCTCCCTCTCTCCAATAGAACCTCTAAGTGATGAATGATTGAGATTGAGGAGGAAGCCCTGAATATATAGACCAAAAGAAAGCCATAAATGGCAACAACTTAACCTACATTTAATCCTGGTCATCCTACAATAAAAGCCAAAATAAGCATCATACTAACCACTAAAAAATGCCTAAATACCTTGGTAATGCCCAACATAGCCCAAAATCACACATGAGCTAACTATATTGCTAATACATGCTACCCATCTAGAGAATGAACCTCTAATAAAAACTTAATTTTGAAACATAAAGAGTAAACATGAGATGAACATATGAACACCTCTAAGGGGTCGAGAACGAACAATGCTTGATATCAAAATCTTGCTGCAAACACCAATCACAAATGGAGAGACAAAGCAAGTAGAATGCACAATCCAATGTTGTAATGACAATGCCATGTAGAGGACAAGGGTTTATGATTTGAGTAATCCAAAACTGTCGCACATGAACCAAGAAAGGACTCATCTACTATGCACTGATTAAACCACTTTTGGCAATGCAGTCACATGCATCATCCACTATCTAACCACCTAATTGTATGTGCAGCAAACTGTTGCACTACATAGCCATATGATTAGGTGAAAAACCATGCATACCCAAAACCCACATTAACTATTCCAAGTGTAAAAGTACTTTGGTCACACTGTCTCAAAATTTGGAGGTTCAATATGTGAAGAGGCTCTTTGTGTGGTGCTATAGATGCAACCAGTTTGTGTCCATTTTGCATGTGTTTTATTGAGGGATTGACCTACTATCATTGGCCATTCCACAAGCTCTTGGTATAGCATAAACTACAATTGGTGTTTTCATGAGTGAAGACTTATTGTTTCCACTTCTGGTGCCTAACATATGGGCAATTAAAACTTCTTTTAAGTGAAGTCGACTAAGAATCTAAACTAATGATTAGCACAAGGTATGATACCCAAATGACTTACTCAATACAATCTATATATTGTGGTGGAGGAATATCTATAACTATATCGTCCTTTCTACAATACAATAATTGCTAATAGCAATGCTGATCAAGATCACTAACTAGTTAAGGAAGAGTATCCATTGTGAATGAATGTGGTTGACCCATAAGAATTTTTCACTCATATGTTGGTCAACACCATGACTCAATGATTCACTTGGCTAGTATGCATCATTCCCAGTATTGAGCCTACCCTCAAATTGTCCACCTAATTGCTAGCTATCCAACTCATACTAGTTTACAATAAGTCACAAATGGGCACTAACATTGCTAGATTACACTAAGTCACAAATGGGCACTAACACACGTGCTTAGCTACAAAGTTAACAGTTGTTATAAATCAAAGTAATAGAATGGATTGGCACTACCCTCAAACCCTTTAACCAAGAATGACACGCTAAGGAGCCAAACAACACTTTACCACTCTCACACAATAGGAAATTTAAATGATGATGGTTTCCTAAGTTGAAAAACATATTTCTACATATGTTTTTACCATAGAGTCAATAAGATGAACTAAAGCCAAATTTCAAGAATCCACCCCTTTTAAATGCAAGTTTCTCTTCTTAATGAAACACAAAGACTATTTCCATAGAATGCAAGGTGAAGAAAGCTAAATGCAAGTTTCTCTTCTTAATGAAACACGAAGACTATTTCCATAGAATGCAAGGTGAAGAAAGCTCCTAAAGCCATATATCAAGAAACCGCCCTTTTTCAACATGAGTTTCTCTTCTTGATCTAATATGCAAACTGTTTGCATAGAATGCTTAAAACTAGCAAAAACCAAACTTACTGTGAAGAGTCTCCATCAACAAAATTTGGGCTCTTTTCATGTGGCATTGGCATTGACCACCTTACAGATGTTGTAGCTAGCTTATCTTGACCACTTTGTTTGTACAAAATATCAACTAGTATTTCTAGTATGCAACTCTCAAACTTAGCATTTGCCTCAACGATTTTCTTTTCTTGGTAACATATTGGGTTCTATAATCTTTAAACTCTCTTTGTGTTCTCCTGGAAAGGAACTATCACCACCTATTATTGACCCTTCCTCCAGAGTGACAATCCCCAAATCGTCAACCCTACCCTTGAACAGCTTTTTCAAGATACTTGAAGGGCTCATTCCACGTTCTCAACGTATATTGAAGATTCTTGACTCTTCAAGATTGTGATCCTTGAATAACCTTTTTGAAAAAACCATCTATCCCAAGATTGCTTTCAACATTGATTAACACAAAAGATTTTGTTGACAACACAAGCACCACTTTGCCTTCTTCTTTAAGGTGAACTTTGAAAAACCTACAAAAGAGACATCCTCCTCCTTGACACTAATGGTTTCTTTTTCCTCTTTGTCAATTCTCTCCATCTCATTTCCTCTTTTGCTTCATTCTTGTCCAACACTTAACAAACTTTCCTCCTCCCCGATCTCACTTCCAACTCTCTCCTCTTTTTGGTTTGTCCTTAAATAATCATCTAAAAAAACTCACAAATTTGACTAAGCCATCCCTCCTTACAGCTTTTTCTTCATCCTCTTTCTCTTTCAAAAGTCTTCTGGAAATCAAACTCTACTTCCTTGATTATTTCATTGTCAGCCTTGGTTTGAATATTTTTTTAAGAATGCACCACACACTTTTAGGCTTGGCATCAACTTCTTTAGAACCTTTAATGATGAATCCCAGTCATCCAAGGGGCTTCTAATGACTTCTTCTTCAGTCAACAAGAGCTGGGGATGCAACTAGTGATGTAGCTTTCTATAAATGAAAACTAGTTAGGTTCAAATGCTAACATGAGGAGAGAAGCTTGAACATGCAATTTTTACTGCTTGGATTTGTTTTTGTCTTCTTTGGTCATACCAGAGGAGCCAATCTCCCATCAAGGCTACATCTAACATTTCTCCAACAAACTCTTTACTTCTTTTGCATCATCAACCCCTTCAGCTTCAAGAAGTAAAAACCAATGCACTTTCAGGGAAAACTTTAATGACCAGTAACCACCATTTACCATGAACTTTTCCAATGCAACATTCGACTTGTGCACAAGCACGTAGCATAGCTGGAAAAGATAATTCTTGATCCCTATCAATGGAAGCGGCTTCTCATGGAGAGACAGTGTTGGAGAGTTCCAAGCTTATTTCTAAATAGCCAGGAGATCACACAAATAGGATGACCATGTACATAATGGACTAGGTAGAGAAAGCGATTGAGCTTCAGGTCCAAATCCCTACACAGCTGTCCAAAATGGCCATCAAGAATAGACCATAAAAAGCTGATGTAGTGCTCCAGATTTGTGAAGCTATCATCATCGCCAAAGGCATCTGAGTGGTTGGCTTCCATCGTACAATTAAAATTATACTTTTTGCAGGCTATGATCTCATTGGTGATGATGATTCTAGAGGAGGCAGGAGCAGAGAGAAGGAAGGGGAGCTTGGAGCCTTAAGTGACCAACCTTGAAGGAACAGAGAAGAAAAGCATCCTGTAGCAGAGATAATCTCTGAGTCATTGGTACTCATGCTTATACAAATAGCTTACGGCAATCCACTTACAAAAGAAAGCTAAATCAAAGAATCATATAAGCCATACCTGTAGGGCTAGAATTCTTCAATATTTCTCGGGGTGATTCTTCATCCGCATTTGGCCCTGCCAAAAAGTGTAGTCAAGAAGGCAAACCAGGGCCCTCATCTGATCAATCTTCCAGCTTTTAGCCGAGGGAGATGTCGCTCTATTGCTTTTACAATGATGTTGCCTGATGAGCATGTCATCCGCCAAGCTTATGGTAGCCAAAATCACAGCACCTATATAGGTCATCTATGACACTGGCGTCTTGTAAAGGCCAGGTTTGTGCGCCAGTCTACTGCATAAGTGAATGTTAAATTTTCTCATTGCTAACTGAACATTACTCAGTCTCGCTACCATAGAATGGCAATGGCTAGCTGTCTTACGGAGGTTGTGCAAGGCGCAACTGATGGCAGGCAGAGATACGGAGATGTGTAGAGACGGGATAAATAGGCCCAGCGATGAAAATTGGCACTGGGATAGGGTTTCTAATGAAATTAGGACCCATGCAGGTTGAAAAGGGGAGAAAGGCCAAAAAATAACAAGAAAGAGGGGGCAAAGAAAACACGAAAGAGCGAGAGGGGGGAGGGAAGCATGGTGATGATGGAGCTGCGTGTGTGCACGCGTGCGCGCACGCACATGTGCATGTGCACATGCAGTTCTTTGGTCAAGATGAGGGGTAGACAAAAGAAAAACGGTGTAAGACTAGTTACACATCAAGTAGCAGATGTCTGACACCTGGCCAAAGTGTGGGCACATCAAGTAATAGACATCCAACCCTCACCCATAGTGTGGGCACGCACTTTTTTATACTGGGTGCTAACATGGATACAATCCCTTTACATAGAGAGAGAGAGAGAGAGAGAGAGAGAGAGAGAGAGAGAGAGAGAGAGTGTGTGTGTGTGTGTGTGTGTGTGTGTGTGTGTGCGTGCACAAGAGCAAGAGAATAGTTGGTGAATTAATTTTCACCATCTTTGGGATGGATTTGCAAGTTTAGGGCCCGAACAAAGGGCTTTCCGCATACACCACACATGTGATGTATGATTAGTGTGCAAATGTTAATCTACAGGTGATTGTAGGTTCACATGAAGATAATCTCAATGCTCTTACACATCATTCTAAAAATTCATTATAGTTCAATCTCCTACCTTTACCACTAACCAACTCATGACATGTAGCTAGACAAAGTATTTGCCCTTCAAGTGACATGTTTAGGGCCGTTGGATAGGTGGATAGCCATCAAATCCTAGCCATCCATGAAAGGGATATTAAAAGCCCATTCTTATGCTTGCCTTATGCATGTCAAATCCCCTTATGTATGTTAACATATTCAAGTTGAACACTCCAATGAAGGATAATATTTACCTCAACTCTACAAGACCACAATTTGTGGCAAGTGGGCGTAATACCCTAAAGTATGGGGGTACTATGTTTACTCATTAGGGTTCATCATACCCTTCTGGCAAAGATCCAAGCCAATGTTAGAATTTAACAATGCCCTTCTGTTAAAAGAAAATTTCACGTGTGCAATATAGAAATCCATTTTATGAATAAATTTATACAATTTAAAATATTTCCTTCTATGAATGTACATTTGTAAGCTTATGATTTTTTATATTCCCTTTTTTTGAGCTCACATGATGCACATTTTTATACATAGTGGGCTCCCCAAGCTTTTCATCCATTGATTCATATTTAGCCTCTTCCTCACATCCTTTTATCAATACATTATCAAGAAAAAACATAGTGATCTGTGATATATATTCTCGCAAAATTTTATTCATTGTATTGTTGCTCCCTATGGCAAGGTACACATCCTTACCAATCCCAAAGATGTTTCATTTGTTGTTAAATCTCTACTTTCAATAGCTAATGAAATCGGAGTAAAGGTCTCCCAAGGAGTAGATAGCCCAAAGATGTTTTAATTGTTGTTAAATCTCTACTTCCAATAGCCAATGAAATCGAACATATCCAAAGTAAAGGTCATCCAAGGAGTAGACAACCCTTCTTGCAAAAGCTTCTTCAAACTCATCTACAATTGAACCATCCCCAACATTTTTTATACTCATTTTAGTCAATAGCAACAACATATCCTATATGAATCTTAAAGTCCCATTCTTCTTTGGCACAATGAACAATCTATATGAATATATAGTAGAATATAGATCCAATATACCCATTCTGATCTTATCATTCAGTAACTCAATCAACTTTGGAAAATGAGCTTTCGACACTGGAATAGACCAAAAATTCCAAGGTACATGATGCATAATGAAAATAACCATCAGAGCAATATAACACGAGGATCAATCAACACATCATGTGGTTGAAATGCAAATGCTTTACCATGTTTTGCTAGCATATCCGTGAAGCATTGTTTCTTTGATGAGTAAGAAAATCCTTGCAACCAATCTTCAAGTCTTTTAATGACTCTGTTCTAAACTTATGGCCAATTCTCTTTGGATCTCTAAGATTTGCCTGACTCTAAATTTTCTTCATTGTCAAAAGGCAATGACAAAGCAATGGGCTTAGCCTTCTTAGCCTTTTTTTTAATATTTTGTTTCAACCCATGCCTCTGATTTTTTGTCTATGCATCTACATGTTTGTTTTTCAAAATCTCCTATCATTTTCTACATGTCAAAAGAGCATACTTTGACAATGTTGTTCCCTGTGTGCAAGCTAAACTCAATCATAGTGGCAAGATCTACCATAGTATTGATATAAGACAACTCATCAAAAATCCACTCAAGCAACCCTTTTGCCTCACCTTTGCTTGAGCCTTATGAACATATTGACTCACATGTCTATGTATATTTTCAAGTTTCTAAAAGTAAACTAGACGATTTGCTAAAAATATTGCAAACCCTGCATAAAAATTGTATGTACCTACAAAAAGAGGCGATACCCTTTTCCTTTCAACACCATCATAGTCCCACTTTATAATGGCGGCTATTGAAAATCCATCTTCTTATGAGATTTTTTTTAATTATGCAAAAGTTGGGGGTGAAGTATACTCTAAAATACTATCATGATTTCTCTTATGGTTCACACATACTATAAGAAACTGAATAGCCCATTTACCACCATCACAGCTTCTTACCCAAGTATAAGCAAATCCATCACACATGCCATTTGTTTCCATGAAAATTGTAGGATATATAAATGCCCAAGAGTCAGAGGGTATGTAGATTCATCCTAAACATTGAAATATTGCTCATATTGTACAACTCCAATAGTGATATTGCATTTGGTCATGCAACATATAAATCCCCTAGTGGATTATTCATAGCCCACATCCTCCATCCATGATCCATATCAACTGGCCATATCCATTGTGATAAAGACTACTTGTCATAATAGCTGCTAATCCCTTACTAGACTTAGAAAATCACTCCAAGAAAGCTACTTTTGTTACCCATTTAGCATCCTCCATGAAATAGTCATCCTCTCTGAGTTTACAACCCATGCGCCAAAAGGAAAAAGAAAAAGAAAACCCGATAGCCATCTTATAGAGAATAAGTTTTAGAGTGCTTTTGAGAAATCATCCCATCTATTATCATGTTCTACAAAAATAGCTCTTATGCAAGTTATAATCTCCGAGACTAGAACCCAAGCTCGTTTGGTTTGCGTGAACCCCAACAAATTCTAAGTTCTTTGCATAGAGCCACAAGTACTTAGGCACATCCCATCCTTCAAACCACTTCAATTTAGCCATAATTGGCTGAAGTGTAGTTCTAATAGCTTCTTCATGCTTATACATCCCATATGTCCAATAATCTATTGCAAATCTACTAGTTGTACAAATCATGTATCTATAGAATCATCCATGTTGTAGAACTCTTCCTTTGACCTTTCATGTAGAGCTCACCAAAGATGTTAAGAGACTTGGCATATATGGCCAAAAGACATCGAGCCTCAGAAAGAAAAGCTCATAGCACATATATATGGATTTCAGTGAAAGAATATGAAAAGAAAGAGAGAAGGTAACAAATAGCAATAACAAGGAACCAATTTATCTCAAACCCTAGTTGTAGCTTTTGTAATTCATAAAATCTTGTATCCAAACCACACATATCATTTACATTAGTATATACATCAAGTTGTGAGACTATTGTCATAACAAATCATACATAATGAAACTTTAGAATATCCTACGTAAGGATACCTTGTAAGTGTTAGTAATATGTTTTTTTCTTGACAATACTATAACTATTCTTGGATTTCAATTTTGTCAATTTGGAAAGGACATGATGACACTACAAGGATTTGGGCCACTAGCGACGCCGATTAGCGATGGCGGATAGCGGCGCCGCTATTGGCGTCGCTATTTGCATCGCTATTTGCGTCACAAATCGCTATTTGCGTCGCATTTGCGACGCAAATAGCGATGCAAATAGTGACGTAAATAGCGACGGGTCGCAGGGGAAAAACGCGGCCGAAACCCGAGTGCGGTTTTCATTTCTTTTGCTCCACTGAGAGTTTTGAGAGCGAGAGCGAGGGAGAGAGCGACCGTCGTGAGAGAAGGAGAGGAAGAAGACTTTCCGGCGCCGCCGCCGCCGTTGTTCGCGAAGGAGTGGATGAGCCTTCATCGCAAAGAGAAGCCGCCCCACGCTCGCCATATCTCATTGGTGAGTCTCCCTCTCTCTTTCTTTTGCTTATTCAAGGTTTAAATCACTCTCTTTTGCTTGTTTAGGAGAGGAAATGAAAGAGAAAGAGAGGGAGAGGGAGGGAGAGAAAGAGAAAGAGAAAGAGAGGGAGAGGGAGAGAAAGAGAAAGAGAAAGAGAGGGAGAGTGCATTCTCTCTCTCCCTCTCCCTTTTGCTTGTTTAATGTCTAAATCACTTTCTTTTTTGCTTGTTTAGGAGAGGAAACGAGAGAGTAAGAGAGAAAGAGAGGGAGAGGGAGAGGGAGAGGGAGAAAGAGAAAGAGAAAGAGAGGGAGAGGGAGAGGGAGGGGGAGGAAATGAGAGAGGGAGAGAAAGAGAAAGAGAGGGAGAGGGAGGGAGAGTGCATTCTCTCTCTCCCTCTCCATTTTGCTTATTTAATGTTTAAATCACTTTTTTTTTGCTTGTTTAGGAGAGGAAATGAGAGAGAAAGACAGGGAGAGAAAGAGAGAGAGAGGGAGAGGGAGGGGAAGGAAATGAGAGAGGGAGAGTGCATTGTCTCTCTCCCTCTCCCTTTTGCTTGTTTAATGTTTAAATCACTTTATTTTTTGCTTGTTTAGGAAATGAGAGAGAAAGAGAGATAGAGAGGGAGAGAAAGAGAAAGAGAGGGAGAGGGAGAGGGAGGGGAAGGAAATGAGAGAGGGAGAGAAAGAGAAAGAGAGGGAGAGTGCATTCTCTCTCTCCCTCTCCCTTTTGCTTGTTTAATGTTTAAATCACTTTCTTTTTTGCTTGTTTAGGATAGGAAACGAGAGAGTAAGAGAGAAAGAGAGGGAGAGGGAGAGGGAGAAAGAGAAAGAGAAAGAGAGGGAGAGGGAGAGAGAGAGGGAGGAAATGAGAGAGGGAGAGAAAGAGAAAGAGAGGGAGAGGGAGAGGGAGAAAGAGAAAGAGAAAGAGAAAGAGAAAGAGAGGGAGGGAGAGTGCATTGTCTCTCTCCCTCTCCCTTTTGCTTGTTTAATGTTAAAATCACTTTATTTTTTGCTTGTTTAGGAAACGAGAGAGAAAGAGAGATAGAGAGGGAGAGAAAGAGAAAGAGAGGGAGAGGGAGAGGGAGAGGGAGAGGGAGAGGGAGAGGGAGAGGGAGGGGAAGGAAATAAGAGAGGGAGAGAAAGAGAACGAGAGGGAGAGGGTGAGGGTGAGAGAGAGAGAGTGCATTCTCTCTCTCACTCTCCCTCTTGCTTGTTTAATGTTTGAATCACTTTCTTTTTTGCTTGTTCAGGAGAGGAAATGAGAGAGAAAGAGAGAAAGAGAGAAAGAGAGGGAGAGGGAGAGAGAGGGAGAGAAAGAGAGGGAGAGGGAGGGGAAGGAAATTTAAGATAATAGACTTATCAATAATGGTATGCAATGTGCTTTGCCATGGGCCACGTACATTGGTGACTCTTTAAGATGGCTTAAAAATGGTCATGTCCTTCATAATGTCCAAGTAGGGGATCTAATTGTGATATGCATAATTCATTATTTTTGTATTAACTTTATAGGCATAACAAATTAGAAATCATGCCAACTAGTCAACGGAAGGACTAAAAGAAAATGATACCCTAGCTAATGGTCATTACGGTACTTCATCAAAATGAACCCAAAAGTATTGTTATAGAAGAAGAATCCCTTAAATTGAGTATAGGATATTTTCTCTCAGGTCTTATGACTATGAGTAGAATTGATTAAAATAAATTTTATTACTATAGTTGATAAATTTCATAGATGGCGCGCATTAATTTTAATACGCGATCCTAGGACAAAAAAGCCACATTTCTAAGATGCTTTTTGTTGAGACTGATTTATTATTAGACTAAGAGATCCACAATGATGCTCAAAATGAATTACTTATACTCAAAGCCCTCTAGTGCAGTTTTTTACAATAACGAATAATTATCTATCGGGACAAACAAATCCTTGAGCATGATACAAGGCCGAGATATAACATCGGAAAATCTCTCAACTACTATATACAATGCAAGATTTATAGTCAACTTGCAACTTGACGTACATCTCCATAAAGCTATCCATTTAAGCCTCGTTTACTGTGATGTAGATAAGATGGAAAACGAAGAAGGTCTTATTGTTCAATACTGCGAGATGTATCTTAATCAGCGTGTCCCATGTCCTTGCTCTCAATGCAAGTTGGCAATTAGACGAAAACACCGATTGTCTATAGAACACATACGACGATTTGGCGAGTTTCAATCTGAGATCATTGATCAAGCGATTGCGGATTTTCAGCAAACGGTAATTTGAAGTTAATATTAATCATGCATTGTACTCGCAAGCTAATTGAAAACCATACACAATAAGATTGGGTCTTGTTGACAAATTTTCTATCCAGGGGGGTGATGTCTCGACCCAAGGGGGAGTGCACCCTTTGTGGCCAATTAGAAGAGTTCGTGGACGTGCGATGGATGGATTGCAGGAGCCAATCCACCACTCGCAAGGCCCATCTATACCGTCAATGCCAGAGGAGACAGACAACCTTCCCGACCTACCTACAATCTTGGAGCCTGAGATGGAGGCAATGATCGATGCATTGATTCCCCTGGATGTTGAGACATCTGACCCGCTTAGAGAGGAAGCATCCATACCATTATATGATGGGTGCTGAGTATCTCGGTTGAAGACATTGCTTGCACTCTTAAGTGTGCAAGCAAAATACGGTTGGAGCGATACGAGTGTGACTAAGTTATTCAGGTACCTTGCACATAGGCTTCATTGATTTTTTTTTAACAGTATTATTGTAAACATTTGTGCTTTTTCAAGGTGTTTTATGATTTTTTTCAGGTTATTGAAATATCATATATTACCACCTGCAAATACCATGCCTGAGTCTCGTGGTAATGCACAACATGTTTTACGGAAGCTTGGCATGGACTACAATAACATCCATGCATGTATCAACGACTGCATATTGTTTCGAGATGAATATGAGACTATGGAGACATGTCCAAAGTGTGGTGCTCACAGGTATCGACAGGACTTGCAAGGGCAAACCATCCCTCAAAAAGTTCTCAGGCACTTTCCGCTCATCCCCCGCATAAACCACATGTTTCGCACGTCTGGCATGGCAAGCTTGACAACGTGGCATGTGCAAAATAGGTCCACGGATGGAGTTCAACAAATATCAACGGATTCACGCGCATGGAGCCACATTGACTCTACCTTCCTAAGCTTTGCGCGAGAGCCAAGGAATCTTCGGCTCAGTCTCGCCATCGATGGTGTGAACCCATTCGGTCTGCGCTTGACTTCTTACAGTGTGTGGCCTATAGTGCTTGTCAACTACAACATCCCTCCATGGCTTTCTACGAAGAAAGGACATCTCATCCTTAGCTTGCTCGTCCCGGGCCGCGACAAAGTAAAAAATATGGATGTGTATCTTCATCCATTAGTCGATGAGCTTAAGATTTTGTGGGAGGAGGGGGTCATTGTGCAAGATATGAGCAGGCGCGATGGTCGAGGCGGCCAGCCAACATTCGAGCCATTCTCATGTGGACGATGCATGACTTTCCGGGATTGGGAGAGTGCTCAAGTGAGCAGACCTCCGTTCTTGCTGGTAATATCTATATTTTATTTCATTCAATCAAGTATTCAGTAGGTCGTGGCTCGCCTTACAGGTCTGGTTACCTCAGGTTATCATGCATGTCCATTGTGTGGGCAACAGTTAGACTCCCGAAGGTCACGAACCATGAAGAAGATGGTATATCAAGGACACGCCGCTTTCTTGCCGGAGGATCATGAACTCAGGGAAGATTTTCTTGGACGACCTCCAGCACGTATGAACGCTGCAAGCTGGTATGAGCTGAAAATGGTAAACCCGGAATTACATCCAAATGGAATGTGACGATTCTCAGTTTTCTACGAGTTGCCATATTGGACCCACTTACAGGTCAACCACTTGTTGGATCCCATGCATATTTTCAAGAATGTGGACAGCTTGTTATGGGACCACATCACAGGAAAGAGAGACACTATAGGGTCACGAATGGATTTGAAGGAGGTAGGTAAGATGGAGGCGCTTTGGCCGCAGTCGAGTGCTGAAGGGGCACTGCAGCTTCCTCGCGCTCCCTGGGTTTTGTCTACCAAAGAAGAGCGCAATGTGAAGCAAGTAATCAAGTCTATCCGCACTCCGACGGGTATAATGCGTTCTCTCATGTCCGCATTTTCTAAAGATGACCAATTGGGGTTAAAATCCCATGATTGGCATAAGATATGTCAGGTTTGTGAACAAAATGGATTGTAATTAGCGTGGGCATTTTGCAATTTGAAAAGTGACCATTATTCATAATGCTTTCTCATTTGTGGCAGTTTGTCCTACCGATCGCGATCACAAGATGCCTTACTCCAGAAATTCGCGGGGCCATTTACAAGTTGTCGACTTTGGTGCAATGGATCTCACAGAAAGAGATTAAGACGTCCTCTATTGAATCCGCAAGGCAGGGAGCAGTTGAGACGGTCTGTCTCTTTGAGAAATACCTGCCCACTAGCATGCTCACGATACAAGTTCACCTTCTTGTGCATCTTGTGGACGAAGTGGAGATTGCTGGATCTGTCCATACGCGATGGATGTTCTTCCTGGAGCACTTCATGAAAATCTTGAAAGGCTTTTTGCAACAACAAGCTCGTCTAGAAGGTAGCATGGCGGAAGGTTGGTTGGTGTCAAAGGCGTTAGTACATATCTCACAATGGCTACCAACGGTGGAACCAGACAATGAAATGCTATGGACACTGAAGGACGATGATAGACTGACTGGAGATGTGGTGGTTGGAAATGGGATAGAAAAAAGAATGGATGCCTCAACGAAAGAGAAGGTGAATCGCTTTTGTATATTGCACCATGCCTCCATAGAGACGTGGCTCGCCAAGTACCAGATTGCAAGGCAAGATCGTGAGGAAGCGCGAGCTGAATTCCGACGCAGTACGCATCACCGACCAATTCGATATCCCGAAGGCATGAAGGAGATGTCGCGGTTTATGTCAACACGATGGTTGCATGGGGCCTTGACCGCAGCATCCAGCGAAGGGATAGAGGTCTCAATGGAGGAGTGGGAGTTCTCGAGGGGATGTAGTCCAAAGGTAATGAGGGGTTTAGAATGTGTTGTATCTAAATTTACTTGCTACATCTAATTTGAGTGTTTCAATGTACAGTACAAAATATATAGTGCAGTGTGGTTGCGCGAACGGCATTTTCGCGTGGAGCGTATTGACAAAATGCGCTCCACAATGGACAGTGGTGTCATGGCAAGGTTTGAGCAAGAGAGCCGGCGACGAGCAACGGATCCGAACACGGTTGTGGATGAGATGGAGTATTTTGGGAACTTGCAAAGTATTATTACGGTGGATTATCGTAGCTTCTCCATGATACTATTCGATGTGCAGGGGTTCAAAGTGGTACTTGGAGGAGCTGGAGCAACAATTCGACGAGGTCCATCTGGATTTCTCGAAATAGATTCCGAAAAAAAATGGACGGATTTGCGCGACACCTTTGTGTTGCAGGCCCATTGTGAACATGTGCAAAGAGTCATTTGCTTGCTAATTGTAATACGACATGGTTTATGTCACAATGGTTTGAACTCGCTTTGTAAGTGTTTGTGAATAGGTAATCTTCTATCCAAACCCCCGACAACCTCGATGGTGGTATATTATACCTTCAACTCCTCGAGGTGCGAGAGTATATTATCAAAGCGATGTTCCAGGCATAGATGAAGAAAATATGCAAATAGAGGGGTCGATATTACAAGGGGTAGAGGCCCCCGCAAGCTTGGAGCCCGCATTGGCTAACAATGATGGAAATACAGAAGTCCAAGAATTTTTTGAGAACGAGGCAGACTCGTTCTTTTGTGGTGACATGTCTATCGACCTTCCAACGTATGCAGAGTTGTGTCAGGAGATTAACATGGGACCATAGAATACTTCATTCTTGGAGAATTGTATTACTCAATTCGTTGTTTAGATCTTCCATAAAGGTACATAAGATATGCATTTTAAGAGGGATTTTTCAAAAATGATTTATATTACTATGCTTTGTATAGTTTAAATTGATTATTCTAACATCATTTTTATCTGTGCAAGTGACATTTTCAGGATGAGTCGAGGGATGAGCGATGAGGAGTTTCAGGACATGATGGCACGCATGTCTCTAGATCAGCTTGCGAGATTCAGAGAGATGGCAGGCCAGGAGCTGTCTCATTCTTCGTTAGGGCACTCTGCTAGATCTGCTTCAGCACGATCAGATGCTTCAGCTTCGAGCAGACGATCTCGACGCTCACGACTTGGGCCAGAGGGAGGGACTGCATCGGGATCAGAGGGGTGCTGCTGTGGAGACACGAACGTGGTGTCTCCGTCTTGTTGTTCAGCTGGAGCTGCGTCACCTCCAGGATTTGTCACACCTGTGGGGACGTCTACTCCAGTTACTACGGCTTTTGCGCAGCCATCAGCAGGTGGCACGCCTTTTGGTGGCACTCCTTTTTGTGGCACCCCCTTTGGTGGCACCCCTTTGAGTGGCACTCTGAGAGAGAGTACCCCCGTCGGTACACCGGATGTACAGGGGTCTCCTGGAAATGCCCAGGAGCGTGGACGGAGATGGGAGAGGACCCATCTTAGGCAGACTCCTAGGGGTTATGGATACCTAGTTGATAATAGGTCAAGAGCCATCATCATGAATGATGAGAGGAGGAGGGTGATGGCTCGCATGAGGGAGTTGTGCCAACAAGTTTTTCGGCACAACGTCCTGGATCATTGGAAGAACATACCGGAGGGGAGCAAGGACTACATAGTAGCATCCTTGCACGAGGAGTTTCCGGTGCCAGCCGCAGTAGATAGATTCTCTACGGGCTGGATGATGGATTGCATACGTGCATACATGTCACATAGACGATCCGACGCACGCAAGGCAATCAAGAGTGGGGCTGCAAAGCCCGAGTGGTTAGATGCAGACGACTCGCGCCGACTGAGGGAGGAGGCTACAGATTCACCAGGACGTTGGAGTCAGCCAGCGGGAGGCGGCGAGGGCACGACTCGAGGCCGGAGTAATGCATCATCTTGGGAGTGGCGGCCACATGACATATTTGAAGGACTTTGTAAGTTTCTCTTTTGTTTTGCTTATTTGTTTTTTTGAAATATTCTTTGTACTGGCAATCATGTTTCTAACAGTTAGCATTTTGTTTTCTTTGCAGTACTCCATTACAAATCGCGATCCGCAAGGCCTTGAGACTCGATATGCAAAGAGGCATGGTCTCAATGCATTGATCGACAGATTGTATAGACGCGGTGGCCCTGTAAGTCACTCATCTTTCTTGTCCGTAGTTACCATGAGATATTTGAATGCATTATTGTATGGTGGATTGATATGTTGTTTCTTTTTCTGCAGAATCCGTTCGATGCTCCTTTGCGGCAGGACGAGCTTTCGGGAGACGAGGATTTCTAGCTCGCCCTTGGATCCTTGGAGCTCACACACCTTTAGTTTTTAGTCGCCTAATCTATGTAGACATTTTCTATGTATTAGTGATATCCTTTCATGATTGTACCAATCGCATTTTATGCGATCATGTATTTATTTCATGTATCAGTTTTATGATTTCAGTATACATTCTTTTTGTTTGCAAGCGCTTTGTATGCAGTAGTGCAGAAACTATTTTGTATGGCTCTCATACAGCACACACTGCTATATGTGGCAGGGCAGCTTGCTGCTCTGCCACAAAAAAAAAAATTCCCTGTTACCATCGCTATTTGCGTCACAAATTTACTGCTCGCGTCGCTATTGGCCTCGCTATGAGCATCACAACTTTACTGGTTGCGTCGCTATCTGCGTCAACGCAAAGATAGCGACGCATATAGCGACGTTTCTATGGCGTTGTCAATAACGACGCTTTTTGCGACGACAGGGGCAAATTTTGTTGTTTGTATTTTCGTCGCTTTAAATGTCGGTATAAGGTCTATATCTTGTAGTGTGAGGCAAGAGAGAAATGGACCTTATAAACTTCTCCATAAATGAGTCAAGATATAAGTATGCCTTATAAGCATTAGTAATAGGTTTTTTCCATTACAAGATTTTATCTATCATTTATTTCTAGCTTTGTTAATTTGAAAATGAGTTCATATGGAAAGAGAAATGGACTTAATCTTCCTTATAGATGAGTGAAAGCATCCAAAAATCATAAGTTCAAGTAGTAGAGTACAACAAACCCTCAATAAAGAGCTAAGCTATGTTAAGAGGGCATGAACTAAGCTTTGTTAGGAGATGCCCAATCTATGTTCATGAAAAAAATATTCTATTACATGAATATCAAAATAAATTATGGACTCTTTTTCTCAAGGCTTGCTAAATTTGTCTTAAAATTTATAAGCTAACTACTACCTTAGTCAGCATCATAAAAATATGTAAAACCTATCCTTTTCTTTTTTGAGATAAGATACACAAAACCAAATGCCCATAAGGGGAAGCACCTCCCCTCAAAATATTAGCTGCAAGAGAGTGGGCAAGAGCCATGCTAATATTTGATAGGTCTCAAGCCAAATGAATAGTAGAGCTTGATCGCAATGAAACCCTCCTTTTTTTGTGACCCTACAAACAAAAGGACCAATTGAGTGTTTGAGTGGGCAAGTTCTTGGACTTTCACAAACACATCATGCAAACATACGTGTTTGACCAATTGATGCACCCAAGGTGTAGATCTCATTCTATTATTAGTACAATTAAATGTTCTTTTTTTGAATTATGAACTTCATCAAACATAAGTAGTTTAACTTGTTTATATTTTGCATATAACTCTTTCAAACTCTCTTGATTTAAAGAAGTCGTTTCTTTATTGTTTATTGGAATACACAATGTTGAATGAATCATAGTTCCACCAATGTTACAAGCACATTTTTCCAATATAATAAGTAAATTAAATCAAATATTAAAATCATATTCTTCTTTAAACGTACATATATAAAATATTGTTAAAGCTTCAACTAATAGAAATAATAAATATGTTTTACCAATTCTTGTCGGACCACTTACACACACACACACACACATAGTTTTATGTGGTTCATTTTTTTAATAAATTATATCATTTGATGTTCATTATTCCGCGATCTTAATGTTTAAAAATCTATTCAAATATCATATCATTCAATGTTTTGTAAGTTTGTTTCATTATCTATATATCTAAATCAAATTCCTCAACTTCATCATCTTCATAATTTTTAATATTCTTCTTATTTTGAAATTTTTTATTAGTATATTTTTTAAAAATAATATCAATTTATCATTATATTTATATGCATTCTATCAATTTTGATATTCTTATAATTGTTCATATTTGTGATCATAAAAAGAAATGTACAATAATATATTATCTCAATTAAAATTTTCTAAATATGTATGCTTGTCATATTTAATAGACCTTAGTGTTCTCTCTTTTTTAAATGTTATGTATATATTTTATTTTTTACCTTATATAAAGCTACAAATTCATTAATGCATTTTTGTTTCAATTTTTTGGGATGTTTAATATATTTAAATATGTATAATTGATTCATACATTATATTTATGGAGTTAGGTGGTAAATATTATAAATATTGTTTAAGTTTCAAAATATAAGTTTGTTGTTCAAAAGGAGATCTGTTTATGAAGACAAATTTTCTACTTGCTTGAGAGAATGTACACTTAATAATAAATAACTAGCTAGTTGAGAACTCATTTCTTGTGTATTTAGAAAATAACTTCAAGATCATCTAATCTTTCATAAATATTATTTTTTATTAATATATTCTTTATTACCAATTTTTTTGAGTGTTATACTTAACATATTATTAAAAATTTTAATTAAGAAAACTAACAATAATTAGTATCATACGAATTGAAAATATATAGTATATCTATATTTGCATATCAAAGTATACTAATGTTTTGATTGAATGGATTTGTATATATGTATTTAGTTTATATTTTTAAAGAAATAGTATCTTGTTTAATGGAAGCTCTTATTGCTAACATATATTATGTTCTATTACATATTATAATTTGTACTTAATATTTTTAGTTTATTTATAATTTCTTAATCATCAAAATATCTTACACATGTTAATGGATTTGATCATATAAGATTGTTTAGGTTTTCACACATGTTATACTTTATTTTTATTTTTTATTAAACAATTAATTAAATATTTTAAAAATCATTTCATACATGAAAAAGAGACAAAACAATTGGTTGCCCTATTTGTCTGATCAAAAAGAAACTTTTTCCTTTAATGATATTGTATAATCTCGTTATATTTGAATTTTTTCAACATCTTTGAACGTGATACTTGATTTTCATATGCTTTCTATATTTATATTATTCTGAACATCTTTAGTAATCAATGGTTAAGCATTTAATGTATATTACACATTCTTTCCCATATCAAATCAATAACTTGTTTTGTTAATATTTTTCATGCCTTGAAAAAAAGATTTGGTATGTGTTGTGAAAATCTCTGCTTATAATGTAAAAATTTTCATTTAGCTTGTTCATGATATGACTTTTGAATTTGAGATTTAAACCTTCCTTCACCAAAAAAAAATGTTAAAATTTATAATTCTTTCACAATCTTAATCATTTAATACATGTAGAGGGTTATTATTACTACAAATGGACATTCCATTTCAAAATTTATAGTTGCTTTAAATGTTTAAATATTATGTAAAAAGCTATCACTTTCAATATTGTAAATATATTTATATTATTCAATATAATTATTTTTAATATCATCCCATTTTAGTTATCTTTTATTTATATTTATATGTATATATGTGATATTAGTGTAATGTTTTATGGATGATACTTTCAAAATTTAATCTTAAAGAAATTTTCTCGATTTTTTATTTTTTACTTTATACTTTCAAGATTTAGTGTTGAAGAAGTTTCTTTATTTTTAACTTTAATATCATTTGTTAATAATTTTATGTGATTTATATTTACATCATAAAATATATTAATTATACTTTTGTATTTTTATAATTTATGATGGATCTTATTTTATTGTTAAGTTGTGCTAAGATTATATGTAATGTTTTTTTAAAATAAATAGCATAATATAAAGTATTTTAACTAATAATTAATATTTAAATCTATTTGCATCATATTAATGTATCTTTGAAATTTTTAACTTTTTATGACCTGTTTTTATATGAATATGTTATGTCATTAACGTATGTATTTGTAATCTGATTGTTTTGATTTAAAATATTTTTAAAATGTACAACCAATTATTTTCTCAAACAAAATAAAGTTATATGGTTTGCGAATGCATATGATATACAATCAAATATATAGTTAAGTATTATAACATAATCTAATAGATAAAATATCAAATATACTCTTTTGCATTTAGTTTTTGAGATTTTTATCTAAAATGAAATAATAAACTATATTATACTTTTTTAATACATGTATATAGTTTTTTTTACATGTTATCTTTATACTAACATAAAAGCTACTATATATGCAAACTCCTGTTTTATTTATGTATATGAGTCTCAATAGTGCAATATCTCAACAAATTATTTGTTTTTAATTCACTATTTAGCTTTTGAAAATCCTATTAATGTTTCATCTACAACTTTCAAAGGAGCCAAACATACAAAACTCATACAACTTTTCTCTTGTTTGAAGAAGATTTGCTTTAAGATATTATTATCTGAAGTGCCAATGATTGTAATTACTTCATCATCAAAAGTCATATACTTGTTAACACTATCAACCTTTTTCACTAATTGTATTTCCATTGGAGATATTTCAAACATATCCTTTTCATTACCTTTCATGAAATGTTAAAGTGTACGATTCACTTCTTGTTTGTCTTCAACAATACAATCAAGGACACATACCTTTCTTTTCTACGAATATTCTCCAATAAAGTCTATCATGATATTTCTCTTTTTCTTAATATCTTGAAAAGTTACTTTACATTGCCATTTCATATTTTTAGTATTACATTAAAAAATAATTAAAATCTTAAAATATAACATATACCTTCATATCATTGTACTCATATTTTCATATAACAATTATCCAATCTAAAAATATAGCACATATCTTAATATCCTTGTCATGATACTTTTCTATCTTTGAATAATTTATTTTTCATTTTTGTTGAAAATTTTGATATATATTTGAATTCAAGCATAATCAAACTAAATAAAAATTTAATCATAATTTTTATATAAAATTATTGAGGAAAATAATATAATAGTTATATCTTAATAATATCTATTATTTTATACATATTTTGAAAATTTTAACAAATCATAAATCACTAAAAAAGCTGTAAATATGTCAAAACATGATTTAAAAATGTTTAAGAATATGTTAATTATTTTATACTTCATGACTCTATTATAATATTCAATTAATATTGTAATAGTCAATTTATTAAAAAATAACTTTTTTTACTAATCATATTATAATATACAAATGTGTATGTATAAGTATATACTTTAATATTTTGGTAAATCTATGAATTTTTTATAATACATGAACTTGTATTTTCAAAAAAAAAAATTTAATTTGAAACTTCATTACATCACATAAGCAAAATAACAAGGACAACTACAACTTCTACAATTTTTATACAAAAAATATGAAGTAGACAAATATTTTACAATTTTTACATATCACATAAAGAAAGAATCTAGATCAATAATATCAAGACAATAATTATAATTTTAAATATTAAAATTATACCTCAAAATTACCTCATTTAAATATAAATACATACAAAATACATTTAGCATATCAAAAAAGTAAGATAAATTATAAATCTAGATATTTTGAAATCAACATTCAAAATCTAACAAAAAAATACTTTTATTTTTAATTAATAAAAATAATAATAACTTATATGTTTTTCAACTTGTAACTTTTTAAGCAAAATTGCAAAAAGAATCAATCAATCAATAATATTAAATTGTTTTCCTCTCTCTCTCTCTCTCTCTCTCTCTCTCTCTCTCTCTCTCTCTCTCAAAATAAACATCTCTTTTTTTTTACAAAAATACTCTCTCTTTCTAATTCTCTTAACCCACACAAATATAAAATAATTAATTATTTTATATTAATTTATATTTATATCCATCAACACTTCTTCTCACTCTAACCAAAGAATAAGACTCTCTCTCTCTCTCTCTCTCTCTCTCTCTCTCTCTCTCTCTCTCTCTCTCTCTCTCTCTCTCTCTCTCTCTCTCTCTCTCTCTCTCTCTCTCTCTCTCTCTCTCTCTTTATGTCACAATTGAACAACAGAGAGTTTTTAAAAATATATCTCACAACCAATTGAACCTTCATTATTTTTTTAAAAACTCTCTGTTGTTCAATTGTGACATAAAGAGAGAGAGAGAGAGAGAGAGAGAGAGAGAGAGAGAGTGTGTGTGTGTGTGTGTGTGTGTGTGTGTGTGTGTGCATGCGCGCGCATGCGCCCCTCACATCAATCGATCGCAAAGCAACTGGAACACAACAAAAATCGAAAAAAGAAAGAGAATTAATCGACACTCTCTATAATCCAAAAACTTGCTCTTTTTTCTCTCTCTTTGATAGGTTCCATAGAGAGAGAGAGAGAGAGAGAGAGAGAGAATTGTTCTCTAATAATCTCCACTCTCTCTACAATCCATAAGCTCACTCTTTTTCTCTCTTTGATTGATTACACAAAGAGAGACAAAGAGACAGACAAATCTTTCCCTCTACTTTTTGGGTGGCAGCCAATGTCCATAGAGGGAAAGAGTTTTTACGGGTGCAACTATATGATGTTTCTTAATTATCTTTTTTATATTTTATTTACTCCCTCACATGCAAACAATTGAAAATCCTCTCACACAATATTTTTATTTACTCCCCCCACACACAAATAATTGAAAATCCTCTCTCACACGATAATAATCAGGGTATCTACTACTACCAAAGTAGCTTTTTATTCGCTTTTCCCCATTGGCTTGAATTTTCTTTTTTTTCTTTTTAGAATTTTTCAGATCTCCCCCAATCACCCTCCCCCTCGCGTCATTAGCTCCTCCCCCCTCGATGGGATCATTTTCAAAACTATTGTTGTCCCGTTGCTATCCTAAAACCATTGCTTCTCTTTTCTTTTAACTTGTGCTCCTGGGGCATGGGTTTTGCCACCCTCACCTGTAGCTTCCGCTTATCTTCCTTCCATCGACGATCGTTATTTGCTGCTTCTTTGTGAGCACCAATGACGTTGTCGAGAAGTGCAAGAAAATACTATTATTTCTTCAATGGTTGATTATTAAAGATAAAAATAATTTTTTTAAAGCTACATTTAAAAGCCTGTAGGCTTTTCAAGCTTGTAAACGAAAAAATCCTTAAAAAGCTTAATGGAAGGCTTTGAATTTTGGGAAGCCTTAAGCCTATATAAAGGGAAGAGAGTTAAGTGGTATGGGCCATTCCCTTGATTACAAAATTTGTCTCTTATGTGAGGACATAGGAAGGTCATATGCACTACAACGTGTACGTTTACAACTACTTTAATGAACAACGAACATGTTGTCAACCAACTTGCATGCCAGCCAATAGAATGCTAAATATAATAAAGTAATAGTAAATAAATAAGAGAGATAGACCCAATGAAGCAAGAGACACAATACAAAGATTCGGCAATCGAGACATCAAAGATACGCTCGTGAGTATGTTTATCTATTCTCTTGCATATTATTCTTCTTCTTAATCTTCATGTGCTACTTCTTCTTCTTCTACTACCTTTTCTTGGAGTCGATTGCTTTTGCATGTGTCGATCATGATCTAGCTCTGAGAGAGAGAGAGAGAGAGAGAGAGAGAGAGGAGAGAGAGAGAGAGAGAGAGAGAGAGAGAGAGAGAGAGAGAGAGAGAGCACATGAGAAGGCGAAGCAAATGCTATATGTAGGAGCAACTAAAAGACGAAGAGGTGGATGGTGGCGGGGGTATGGTTGAGGGAGGAAGGAGAGATCAATAGGAGGGACATGATGATGGCGATAGTCTCGCACGAGGGGGAGAGAAAGAGAGAGAGAGAGAGCTTCGTTGCTTATTTAGTATTAGTAGTATTAGTAGTATTAGTAGTATTAGTAGTATTAGTAGTATTAGTAGTATTAGTTAATTAGTTAGATTTATTAGTGGTATTAGTATTAATTTATTAGAAATATTAGTTAGACTTATTAATAGTATTAGTAGTTGTACTATTGTTAGTTAATTAGTCAGACTTATGAGTAGTATTAGTAGTTGTAGTATTATTAGTTAATTAATTAGACTTATGTAGTATTTGTAATAGTTAATAGTTTATTATTAGTTACAGTATTAGTAGTTAGACTTATATTAGTTAGACTTTTTAGTAGTATTAGTAATACTTAATTAGTTAGACTTATTCAATAGGATTAGTAGTTGTAGTATTATTAGTTGATTAGTTAGACTTATGTAATATAAGAAGTATTTGTAGTGGTCAATAGTTAATTATTAGTTCTAGTATTAGAAGTTAGACTTATTAATAGTATTAGTAGTTGTAGTGTTATTAGTTAATTGCTTAGACTTATGTAGTATGTGTAGTATTTGTAGTAGTTAATAGTTAATTAGTAGTGAAACGAAAGGAAAAGAAAACGATCTTTTGAACGTATGGAAAAATGAAAGCGAAACGATCTTTCAAACGTACTGAAAAAACAAAACCGTACATATTGAACAAATGGTATATTTTGAATGGATGAGGAAATGACACCTTCCCCTGTAATTATTGAAATACAAAGAGACATGCGCCAACTCTTTGGCATGCTATATAGCATGTTTTTTTATTTGATTTATTTTTTGAAGTATTTTTAACTTTTATTTATTTTAATGTTTATTAATTTTATTTATTTATTTATTTGATTGAATTATCACTAAGTAAAGAAAGTAAAATCATCTTCTCACATGTAAAAGAGATAAACTAGCTTTTATTTTTATTTTAATATAATTATGAAATATAGCACATTGTTTTCATGAACAAGTATCATGTAGTTGAATGATAAAAATGTATTGTTCTCATCTGCATCAATGGATGCTATGCAAAAACAAAGTCATAGGGCATCCTTCAGGACATCTCGAAAAAGGAAAACTATGGCATGTAGAAAAACATCACTAAAACCCTTTGTTGTTAACTTCGTACGATATAGACAAATTTGACTCATCTTGGGCAACAGAATGTGAAAGCATCATTGGAACACTAACAATGTGTGCATACTGTGGTATAGTCACAATGCAACATCATGTTGTCATCTCACAAAAAAATGATGCATCTACAGAAGAAATACAAGTAACAATGGTTTTGTTAAGCACTATTCTCATCCTTGCATGCCAACAACATGGAGTCAACATGATGTTAACAAAATGCCAATCATTTCTTGCGAACAAAGGCAAAAACGAATACGCGGTCTCCCTATTACTAGACTACACAAAACGAATTCTCAATGCAAAGCCATTATAGCTTCAATTGTTAAGCATCATTGATACATCCATCTTCGTCTCCAAAATGACAACAATGATTGCGAATGAAACCTTGGATCATCGATCAGTTCTTGACAACCCTCTAGTCTCTTGGAATGATAAATCGCCTTTTGTAGCCATTTACTAGATATTGCATATGTATTTGCTTTCAACATGCTACATAATCCATTGATCCATAAGTACATGGACATAGCAGAACATCCACATCCAAGGGCAGGTCTTTGCATCCTCACCAAGCAATCCATCAAAAGGATTCTAGAGCTCTATCGAGAAAGCTCTCCATTCGACCCAATGCTCCAAGCAAAATATGAGAGTGAAAGAGGTTACAATTTGCTCGACAATATAGTTAAGTCAAAGCCGACAACTGGCATTCCAAAGAACCGATCAACATGAGTTCACATGCATCATATTATAGAATAATAAATGTCTTGTAGAAAGAACAGTAATGTTTAGGACAGATGGCTTGCCTCCAAGAAGCTTGCCTTGCCTAGATATCACCTTGGAAAATGTAGTGTTTCCATTCCTATTCCCACTTATCCATGGTGCATACGATGGTAATGTCTATCTTACTGAATACATCAAGATGCGGGCATCAACCATGTTCTCTATGTACACCTTACACAAGCCTTACATCCTGATTCTATACTAGCTAAAATAAGTTGTCTTGATCGCGAACAGCACAAGTGCAACTTGCCTACAAAGGGATAATGACAACTATAGGCACGCAAACAAGAACAATTCCAATGAGGAGGTCATCGTACACATCGTCCATTATAGTGTTCTTGCTTCAATTACCGAGATCCCCATCTTGGCACGAGTGTAACTTAAAGGACCTCATCACAATGGTCAACGTATGGGGCATGCCTCATTTCCTCTTTATGTTCTATGCAAACGAGGTCATCAGTACAAGGTGGACCGAGATCAACAAGTTGGAATGCACTACAATTGAGTTCAATCCTGAATTCTCATGGAAAGAATACCCTATTGAGTGCGCCAACCTCTTCCATACCAAGTTCCACTTTTACTTCAACCAGTACATTTTGGACAATGTTGCTTGCATTGAGCACGTCCAGCACTGTGTCATTAGGTATGAGAGCCAACATAGGGAAAACCCTTCATGGATTTGGGAAAGTGATTTGAAATCATTATTTTTAGCAATGTTGTCATTTGTAAGGCTTTGACCATATGGGCTCCTTACATGCACATGTGATCATATGGTTACATGAGGCGGACATTGCAAATACAACAAGCAAGATATGCGCATAAATTCCATCCAACGATAATCGATGCAATTCGAGAAGAAAACTAAGAGATCTCGTCATGGCAAAGCAAATTCGTAGGTGTTGTCATACTTGCTACATGAGTAAACGCAACAACCACGGTAAATGCAAGTATGGATTTCTGTATGCCTCACATGACAATTGAGAACTAACAATAGACCCTGAAACTCAACGATCCATCTACTACCATCCTGGAGATGAGCACCAAAATGTTGTGCCATATCACCCAATGGTATTGCTCCTGTAGGGAGCACATACGAATATTCAACGAGTAACAAACTCTTCCATTTCTTACTACATACTCAAGTTCGCAATGAAGACAGAGTCAATCGAAAAGTTAAACATCCAAATAAAAGATGCCAAGAGACTGGGGGGGCTATAAGACTTGGAATCAAACAAGAAAATTTTAATTTTTGCCATAATATTGTGCAAGCCAATATCATCCACCAAAGCAGTGTTAAATTGCATGTAGATCTTGATAGTCACACAAAGCGAGTTTGTCGAGTACATCAACAGCTCCCCTACACAAATATGACAGTGGAAGCTGACAAGGACATAGAATATCATCATGCACCCTGTAGACATTAAATGTTCCTAGCCATCAAGCTTAGAGCATGTAACACTCTATCACTACCACAAAAACTACAACACCACCAAAACCACGACTACATCTGATCTGGAACCCACTCTTTGTGACGCTTATGGCAATATCGTGGAGCAGCATACGAGACTGGCACGATTTACCAATTTCACCCAGGCCACCAAACTGAAGGTTTCTTCTTGAACACATTACGGCAACGAACAATGTTCAAGTTAGAGAGCAAACTAATAAGCTCCAAGAAGTTGCCACAATCATACTATATCAAATGCCAACTCCATGGTCTCATGGCCAATGAGAAAGATCTTGAAATGTTCATCATGGACTACACGCAAAGAAACTCTCTTGCCTCAGTTCGAACACACCAACTAATAAACATGATCATTCAAAATATCTCTTTCATCAAAGACAACCCAACGACATTCACAGTACCTCTCGTAACTTTTCTGACTGCAAAAGTAGCATTACATCAATATGGATAAAGATGTTACAACTCACGAAAGAGTTCCAAACAATTCCTGATAGTACTCTAATAACAAAACAACAAGCCTTTGCAACCATCTCATCGATGCAACATACAGGCTACACATCATCATCAACAACACACTAGGCAATGAAAAGAGTTGCCTCATAGGTTACTATGGTTACAACCTCATTGCCAGGAATAAGAGCATACTACTAACAACAAGCACAGAAGCAGCTACAACTAGACTATGCAAGCTATCTACCACAATCCACTATCAGTTCAAGATACAAGTATGTGCACAACAATATCTAGTACAATTGCAAGAGATGGACAAACGCTACATTGCAATAAGAGAAGCTAACACAATCATCATCAATGAGATGTCCATGTTTGACATAACAGTGTGCCAAATAGTGAGCGTTTGTGAAGGCTCGCTACTCAATCCATTTGCTAAGCTCATGATACTATTTGGCAATCTTGCACAATTACCGCCTATCTACAACCATCAAACCGAGTTTTAAAAACAATGTCACATCATATCATCCTCGTATTAGGCACATGAAAAGCAACACTCCAAACCTCAATCCGTCACACAAACGACCTACCATTCCTAGAGTTTCTACAAGTGATATGGCATCGTTGTCCAACAAAGTGAGAGATACATGAATGCTTACATCAATGCACGATTGATGAGAAGGGCGTCCTGAATTTCATCGACCAAAAAACAACAATTGTATGCACACACAAAATGATATCAGGAATCCAAGTCACAGTCTAATCAATGAACCAACAGCTCACCCTATGGCATAGCAAGCACTAACGCAAGGCATTGAATAGCAAGTTGTACCATAAATCCAAATTCTCCTTGACACTTGCATACACAATCACCGGTCACAAATTGCAAGAAGCCACAATCAACCAAAAAACACTTCTACACATAAGAAGTGTTTTCGCCCCCAAACTTGTCTCTGCAATGCTCTCCCACATAACCAAAAAAAGAAAGTTGCATGTTGTCGACCTTCCAAATCCATTTTCCTTTGCTTCAACACGTTTCCTGACATCATGACTCAAGTAGAGAAACAACACAACTCAACAAAAAACAAACAAAGATTAATACAACACGTTCCATCAAACAACAATCTCATACGTTTCTTGCAGCAAGTAATAAAGCAATCTTGGAAACCTTCTTTCAAACGTTGTTTGTTAATATACCAATGTGTTTTCCTAATTTTCTTCTCCTACTGATAGATTTATTAACATACTTATGTGCTTACCTCATCTTCTTTACAGATACACATCACCTGTCAAGGCAAAGATGACTTCGCACGAGCTACGAATGATCCAAACAATACCTAGAATGTATAAAAATAAAAATACATTACTTCACCTAACCACATTGACCTATGCATGCAGATGTTCCAGCTATACATTCAAAACCGCAGGTACACCTAACCCCAAATCGAGAACCGTCCTACAAATAAATAGAAACGTGAGTGCATAACGCAAACCAAATGAGAATGGCAAACGTCGTTGGGCAAAAGCCATCAACAGCTTCACAACGTACAACCTCCAAAACCGATGGCCACATCCACTCAAATTCTCGACAACGAACGATGTCTTGCATCAAGTGGCATAATTGCAATTGGTACACAACCTCCTACAAACTACACAACCTTCGTTTTTACTTGAAACAATGATGCTAAGTCATATGCACTTAACATGATGGACTCCTCAAAAGACACATTCAACAAACTCGAACTCGAGTACAAAGACTTGATTTACAATGCACTACGAAGAAGCACAGCCCAAGTGCTTTTGGACACAACAAACAACATCGAAACATACCCAACTTCTCGTTCAACCAATTGATAGAAGTCACAAAAAAACGAAAAAAGAAGATAATGACATACTAGAAGATTACATGAAAAAGGACCTCTACAATCACAACCATGACAATCCTACAATAACGATTGAGATCACATATCTTTTGAGCAAAGAGGTACACACCCAAAAACACGATTCCAACTCCGATCCATTCAATAACATAAACTACGTACAAACAAGTTCTCAAACATGCCTTCTTCTCAAACATTTTTTTTAACTAATAATATTAACTTTTCTCACAAAAATGCAAACAAAAGCAAACCAAGGAAAAACCAAACTTCTGCTAGCACTAAACTTGCAACCATTGCAAGTCCTACCACCAACTCAAGTACTTCCATATCATCCAACACTGTTTGCAACCAAAACCTAGAGCTAGTCCAAAAGCGCCAACGCAAAGGCAAAAGTAAATACTTCATCCTCAACTCATGCCCAAAATAAAAAGATTATCTTTCACTAAGTCATCCTTATCTTCTAGGAATTCAAAGACACTTTGCCTTTTGTTTCTTCAACTTTATGCAAGAAATCGACTACTTTGGTCCTCCAAGAGAGGACCAATAAGATGATTGCATTGGTAAGTTATCATAATTAATACTCAACTGCACCAACATGACTTAGCAAACCATGATTTGTATAGTACAGCACATTTATGAAGTTTAGCTGGGAATCAATGGTATAGAAAAGCTAAATGGTTTTGGTGTGATGTTTGTAATAAAATGGGCACGGCAGACTTTGCCTTAAGTATTTTCTTCTGTCTAACCAAAGCCCGGATCATGTAATATTTTGCGACAAAATGATACGTGTATTACATAAAGGAATGTTTCGAATACAACCATGATGCTAGGGTAAGGGACAGGATTTGTGACAGCTGGCAGCTCCTCTTCTCCTTGATCATTGTGTGCAATATCAATTGATTTCTTTTGACATGGTGTTCTGCGAAAGTGAAGCAAGATTGAGAAAAAAATCTTGGATCTTGCTAGCATGATGATTGAGAGATCAAAGCACCTGTAGTCAGCAAGGTTTTCCAAATAACCACTAAGGAACTGAAACAGGTTCCGGCCAATTTAAGAACATGACATGGTACGAAGAAATGCTTCAAGCCTATTTAAGAACATGACATGGTATGAAGAGAGGATTTCCGAAGCTCTTGTCACAATGAGTGCCACTAAATCGGGGCCGTCATTTAATCAGCCCCCTCACACTAACGTGAGGGAAAGAAGCAGCATCCACTTGAAGATCTTCATTGGCGCACCAAGAAATTACATTAGTGTGAGAAAGGAACGCACCCCAAAAAAAAAAAAGTAAACGTGATCATCCCTGAAGTTGAGAGAGAGAGGTAGTTTTACAGATTACGGCTCTGTAACCTTCCTGAACAGAGTAAAGAACACTGCACAAATCTGGCTCACTTGATAGACGATTAAAAATAGTATAGTTCAATTTTTCTTTGTTACAAAATCAATCTAGATGATCGAAAAAATGCACTAGTCGCAATCTTTTCCCCATTATCCCATTTACAGAGAGTAGGACCACCAATGCACAAAACTTGCAGGCATTTACAATATCTAATCATCAGATATCCTCAATAGTACAAAATTTCCCGTTATACACACATTTACTAGCTCCATCAATATTGGTTCACAGATGGAAGCAGTATGTTTGACATTTTACCACACAAATATATGCACGATCATTGCTAGCATGTCACAGCAGTATCAAGCACCATCTTATATTACCACATGAACACTTATCAACCGTCTCATGAGGAAACTAGCTGGCTAGCTTAGCTACTGTCAGTGAAATCAGCATCAATCACATCATCACCACCCGCAGCCTGTGTAGAACCACCCGGACTTGGACCAGCACCAGCACCAGGTGCAGGCCCAGCTCCAGCTCCTGGCTGGCCATATAGAGATTGTCCAATTTGCATCACCTCCTGATTGAGAGCAGCCATTGCACTCTTAATCGTTTCTGTGGATCCCTTTGCTACTGCATCCTTCAGCTCTTGCAGCTTGGCATCTACTTTTTCCTTCACAGGGGCTGGCACTTTATCACCCAGCTCCTTCAGCTGCTTTTCAGTTTGGTATATGACCGAGTCTGCCTGATTCTTGGTATCAATAGCCTCTCTTTTCTCCTTGTCTTCCTTGCTGTATTTCTCAGCTTCACTCACCATTCTTTCCACCTGCACAAAGAAACCAATAAACTTCACAAACTTCTTGTGCAACACAAATCCAGTCGCACTGTCGAAGATTACAGGAGGATCAGAACTTTTACCTCATCTTTAGGTAGAGTGCTTGCTCCAGTGATGGTAATGTCCTGCTTCTTCCCTGTACCTTTATCAATAGCTGTTACAGAGAGGATACCATTTGCATCTATGTCAAACTTCACCTCAATCTGTGGGACTCCTCTTGGTGCAGGAGGAATGCCGTCAAGCCGGAAGCTTCCGAGTGATTTATTATCCCTCACAAACTCACGTTCCCCTTGCAGAACATTTATTTCTACACTTGTTTGCCCATCAGCAGCAGTTGAAAAGACTTCAGATTTTGACGTGGGCAGTGTTGTATTTCTGGGTATTATCTTGGTCATGACACCCCCAAGCGTCTCAAGTCCAAGCGACAAAGGAGTAACATCAAGAAGGACGATGTCACTTACTTCACCTGCCAAAACACCAGCCTGACAGGACAAAGTTTCAGAAACCTCATACTCATTACTAGCACACACTTGCAGATGACTAAACACTTTCTCTTTCCTAGATGCAGACAACTAGCCCTGATGTAATGAAATACCTTAAAAGTAGTTCACACAAAGTCACTTGTCATGATTACATGGCGAGCTAATAAGAACAATCTTCAAAACTTCAAATGTATCTTTTCTTCAAATAATGGCATTGTCAACCTCGGTCTGATGAATTTTAAATTGCATGTCAAGTTTACAAACACCATTCCTTTTGAATATCGCATTATGCATATAAGTTCAGAGTAAGACCTGCACTGCAGCTCCCAGAGCAACAACCTCATCCGGATTAACAGAGACATTAGGTTCCTTGCCAGTCATCCTTTTCACAATTTCTTGTACAGCTGGTATCCTGGTAGAACCTCCAACAAGAATGACCTCCTTTATGTCACTAATGCTTAGCTTTGCATCTTGAAGGGCTCTCTCCACTGGAGTGCGGCATCTAGAAAAAGAGGGCCAGACTTGTTGACTCACAAAATTACAACCATAAAAACAGCCCCCGCAACACAGCAAAAGTATTCAGTTCCATACCTATCCAACAAGTCTGAGCATAGTTCCTCAAACTTGGCTCTGGTAAGGCTAGTGTCAATGTGCTTTGGCCCATCTGCTGTGGCAGTAATGAATGGCAAACTGCAAACCAATCAGAAAATTGAGTATGAGTAAGGGTCACCGCTCACCAACTTGGATTCGTGTTCCAACCTCTCACCCTTAGAATACTCCAGTAAAAAGAGAGAGTGATTACATAACTGCATGCATGGATAGGATTGGGCTCACATATGTGCAGAAAGAAATAATTACACTGCATATCTACTCAACACATGAAAGACAGCATCCACAATGCCCAACTGTACACAGCTAGTAAAGTCTGTGCTTACTTATTTAAACAGATATTGGAAGCAGACGCAACCAGAGACCACCCAAACATGTAACTCTTACTCTTAATACGCAGTACAAAAGCCTGTGTCAGGTGACTTGTGTGAACTCTACCCCGCAACATCACCTTATAGTAGTCTGTGTCAGAGTGGACAGTTCCATTTTGGCCTTCTCTGCTGCTTCAGTGAGACGCTGCAAAGCTTGCTTATCCCTCAGCAGGTCAATACCTTCTTCTTTCTTGAAATTACCCGCTAACCAGTCAACTATGCGCTGCAAGAATAAGAACCAAGCCTCATGAGTCAACATCTTCAAAACAAGACTTGTTTCGGAATGGTCTAGGAGCTGAGCCAATTATCTATTGCATTACCTTGTCAAAGTCATCACCTCCAAGGTGTGTGTCGCCTGAAGTCGAGAGCACCTCAAACACACCATCACCGACCTCCAAAACTGCAAAACGCCAACAAGAAAGCCACTCTTAAATCAAAACGCTGCAAATCAAACTCACAAGAGAGACCCCAAGAAGGAGAGAAACGTACCTGATACATCAAAGGTTCCTCCACCCAGGTCAAAAACTAAGATGGTTTCATTATTTTTTTTCTCGAAACCATATGCCAAAGACGCAGCAGTTGGCTCATTGATAATCCGCAGAATTTCAATGGATGCGATTCGGCCAGCATCTTTAGTGGCTTGACGTTGCGAGTCATTGAAGTATGCAGGCACTGTAACGACTGCTTTCTTCACTGAGTCATTCAGAAATTTCGATGCATCATCAACCAGCTTCCGGAGAACCTGGCAGAAAAAACACAAATGAGAGACTTCTTAGACTCGATGGCCAGCTTGCCTCCCCTTCGGGATGAAGTCTAACCTACAAATCTACAATACCTGTATAACGGTGCCTGTCCCTCACCGTCGTTAATCCACAGAAATGACAAAATTACGGTGACAGAAAAATAAGTAGACGAACCTGTGCCGATATCTCTTCGGCTGCAAATTGCTTGCCTATGGCCGGGCAATCGAGTTTCACGTTTCCATTTGCATCCCTCACGACCTTGTAGGAAACCTGCTTCGATTCTTCATCCACCTCCGACATTTTCCTGCCAATGAACCTCTTCACAGAGAAGAAGGTGTTCTCAGGATTGACAACGGCTTGTCGCTTAGCTATCTGTCCGACCAGCCTATCGCCACTCTTGGTGTACGCAACGACCGAAGGAGTCGTCCGCTGGCCTTCGGCATTGGTGACGATGGTAGGCTTGCCGCCTTCCATGGCCGCAACGGCCGAATTCGTGGTTCCAAGGTCGATTCCGACGACCTTTTCACTGCAGACGCGGAGGGGGCCATGGCGGGTGGTGCCGGTGCTAGATCGACGGCACTGCAGCTCAGCGGATCGAGGGAGGAAACCGGACCGTGCATGCAAGGAGGAGCCGAGGAAGACGGAGCGGGGGCGGCGCGGGGAGGAGGAAGGGGGGTGAGGGGACGGGGAGGAGATGGCAGGGTTGAGGGCCTGAGCTGCAGCAGCCATGTCGCAGTATATCAAGAAGACCCTCTGCGCAGGATAAGGAGCGAGGGTTTAAGGATATGTTAAGATTGCGTGCGCGGACGCGCGCGCGCGCCTGTGTATACGTGTGCCTCTGAATTGGATTTCGGTTGAATGACTCTTCGGGGGAGAATTGGCCTTCCTTTTGAGCTTTCAGCGTATCGGCGAGATGGCATTGCCTCAAAAAATTTCGTGGCTACATTTCATTCACAAGATCTCTCCCTCCGTCGAAGTCTCTCTCTGTTTTCCTACTTAGGCCTAGATCCTTCCAGGACCCTCTCACAACTTCCAAACAATCATGCATAAACTAGGAGCAAGTTCACGCATTGAGAAACGCACCCTTCCCTTCTTCAAGGTAACCTACACACTACGTGATAGACATCCAACCCCTGTTTGGAACATGGGCATGCACTTTTTGAATGTTGGGCACAATACAAATATAAACATCAAAAAGACATACTATACAAAAATGGTTGAAAACAATAAATATATAATTTTCTTGATCCGATGCACATGTAAAAAGTCACCCTTGTCCATCACAATGCAAAGTGGAGGGGGGACTCGGGAGGGACTCCCCGTCCAAAAGTTCACATGGAATTTACAAATTTAGCAAGTAAACAATAGGTGGCCTCCTCTCCAATATGTAAAAGAGAGTGGGCGTGCAATCCGTAAGTGTATATTTTGATCGATTAACAACCGCAAAGCAGACCCTCACCCTGATTTATACACTTAGATTGATTAACAACCACAAAGTGTGTGTCCGTCACTACATGGTTAGCTTAGAATGAAATTTTGAAAGCTCAACAAACAATTATGCCACACAGCACACTAGAAAACCCAAAACCATATCGAAGCATAATGAACTTTTAAAAGTCTAGTAATCCAACAACATGCCCTTAAAATATATAATTTATATTAATCACATCAAAAAGCACATCTGAATCTATCTTGGATGAGTAATATGCTTGCATGGCTCCACCCATAAAAGTAGACATATAGAGGAACTACTTAGCATGTCTCTCTAAGCCCTACTCTATATTGGGGGTAAAGGCACTTGTGCCTACACCATCATGTATTTACTATACACATTGTGACCGCACACATGTACACTGTAGGTTGTAGGTGCACATCACTGTCACTTTGTTCTTTATTCTTTCAATAACTATTGAATAAGAAAAGGCCAGCCACACATTATAACTATTGTAGTTTCCACATATGGTGTCTCTCTCTCTTGCTCTCTTGTCCCATTTACCCATAGCTCTTGTTTTACTCTTGCTTCCACTTGTGTACTTCCACTCGAGCTCTACCTTTCAAATGGTATCAGAGCAAGTATTTGAGGAGCTTCTTCATCCTTTGCTTCACCCAGATTGAAAGCTTCACCTCAAGGTTTCATGGCAGCCATTGTTTCTTCCTCCCAATGTATGTATTGAGTCTTCCCTTTTCCAAGCTTGTTTCACTCTCAGCTCATTGAGGAGCTTCCTAAGGCTTAGGTGAGCCTTGTTGAGCACTTATTGAGCTGAGAAGCAACCATTCTATCCATTTTGAGTGGATTTAGAGCATGCTACAAAACTCATAGGCAATTATGGTAACTTGATAGCACTTTCATATTTTAGCCATAACTTTTGCATACAATATCGAATATAGGGGTTCTATAGCTAGAAACAAATAGCACAAGTGGGAGCTACAGATCTAAGAAATGATTATATACAGTTTTCAACTCTTTGTTTTATAAGAACATAATTGTTATGCTTCGGATAGCAAATAGTAAATTTCATAATACATATTTGATGCTTCATGGATGCTATTTTGGTGCCTAGATGGTATGGTCATGCTTTGGAATACTACTTTGATTATTTAAAGCTTGATTAGCTCAATTTTACATAGGTTTATTATTGTCATAATAGTTTGTACATTAAACATACAACAATGACCTTCATGCTTTGAATGTCTATTGTGCTTACATGGTATTTTGGGTATGCTACATGTCTATGGTGATATCTAGCATTGATATGTGAACCCCGATATGGTTATGACATGCTTTGGCACTTTGGATTTGAACTACATTTGATGTACTCAAACTTTGGTCAATTGCTTTTGGTGCACAGATCAGTCGTCGTATGCACACATAGTGAGCGTTAGATGGTCCCCAAGAACAAAAGAACTCTACTTTTTGCACACAAATCAATGTAGAAAGCTTGCACGACATGAACAAGAGACCAATTGGGTGCAATCTCCTCCCATGCCTTGTGTGAGCGCTCCACAAAGCATGTATTTCATATATTATTCATCTTCAAGCTTAAATAATAGCCCAAATTATAAAATAGCACGCTTAAGCTTTTGAGTTTGCTTTTGTGCCAATAAATAATTAAAGCTAATGGACGCCCAAGGAGTTAGGCGGTACCCAAATACAATGTTCAATACAAATATTTAAATCGTGTGTCTATGCGCATACAAAAATAATAAATAAATATCAAGCACTTTGATAAATAGGCGTGACAAAATATAGGCGCCATGCCTAAGATACGCGCCCATCAAAAATATTGACGATAATTTGAATACACACTATCCTCCAATGCTTTCCACTGCTACCACTGTTTGCTCTACACATCAACTGAAGCATTCATAATTGTTAGAAAAATAATACAATTAAACCGGCAAAAGTGAATACCTAGCAGTCTTCAGCTACATAAATAAATTGGTTAGAAATCAATCCTAACCTTAGTTTATCACGAGTGAGCACTCTAAACTCATAAAAGTTTATTAATTTAAATATGTATTTTGCAGAATCACCCGCTATGGAATCACCCATGTACACATAAAATTAATAAACGCCCGAAAAGGATAGGCGTCCCCATCGACTTCTCGCACAAAGAATCCACTTTGTGTATGAGCCCCAGTAATAAAATTTTACAAAATCCACCGCAAAACCTCACAGAATCCACCGTGGCACGGAATCCACCGTGGAATATGTCTTCTGGCACCATACCCCCGAGGTGGGATAGGAATTGTCCTCAATTGCTATTAGCTCAATGTGGAGCTAACAGAGTGGGAAAAGCATTTAAGTCTCTAGCATACATCCATTGGGCCTCTTCAACAGGATGGTTTTTAAACTTGACCAAATATCTAGAATATCTACGGCCAGTTCTAGTGGTCATAAAGTCAGTATCTATAATAGTTTCAGGCTCAAGGATTTCAGTTTCATCATCTAGTAAATGAGGGTTTTCATAGACATGGTGTACAGGTAATTGGCCTCTAAAAGGTCGTAATAAACTAATATGGAATGTGTTGTGGATTTTTCAATGTTGTGGTAGTTCTAGTTTAAATGCATTGTCATTGATTTTGTGTATAATCTTGAATGGTCCATAGAATCTAGGTGCTAATTTTACAATTGGGTGTTTATCTACACTTTGTAATCTATGTTTTTCTATTTGTAACCAAACATAATCATCAACTTTAAAATTCATAGCCTATCTTTTCTTATTTTCTTGTTTTGTATATGATTGCTGGGCTTTGGCAATCATATAGACTTTAACTTCATCAAAAATAGTAGCATGCATGTTAGCAATACCATTAGCAGTTTGAATTTTATTTGATAATGATGCAACAGGTGTAGGCAATCGATATCCATAAATAACTTCAAACGGTGCTTTCTTTGTAGCTGTATGTGGTGTATTATTATATGCAAACTGAAGTAAATGTAGATGTGTATCCCATGTGTGTGGTTTTGAAATGGTGTAAGCACGCAAAAGATCTAAAATAGTACTGTTAGTAGCTTCTGTTTGACCGTTTGTTTTAAGATGAAATGCAGATGAAAAATCAATCTTTGTTCCTAAGTTAGCAAACAAAGTAATCCAAAAATTATTACAGAATCTAGAATCACGATCAGAAATAATAACTTTTGGTAAACCATGGTTAGTGAAAACAGTTTTCAAAAATAATTGAGCAGCTTCTTAAGATGCAGTTAAAGTTTTCTTGCATGGAATAAAATATGCTTGTTTGCTAAACCTGTCTACAATAGTCCAAATCATATCATGATTAGCTTTAGTGTTAGGTAAACCAATGATAAAATCCATTGAAATCTGTTCCCATGGTCGTGATGGAATAGATAATGGCATTAGTAAACCATATTGTTTACCATGGTGTCTTTTAACTCGTTGACAAACTAAACATTCAGATACGAAGTTAGATATATCAGTGTCTATATGTGGCCAATAAAAATCTTCAGTCAATGTACGCAAAGTAGATATAATTCCTCTATGACCTTGATATGGAGGACAATGAATTTCATGCAAAACAAATGATTGAAATGGAACAGCCACACATAATCTTTTTTCATAAAACATGAATCCATTATTGTAAAATAGTGAATCAATAGAAATCCAATTATTTGCAACTAGTTTATTCCAATCAGCTTGAAAAGTAAGATCCTGATGATAAGTATCTTTCATATGGATAAGGGAATCAAATGATATCACAGAAATATTATGAATTGTCGGTCTTCTACTCAAAGCGTCAGCTACAATATTCTCTTTTCCTGGTTGATATTGTATAAGGGGATGAAAACTTTGAATAAAAGCAACCCATTTGATGTGTCGGTCAGAGATTTCTGGTTGACTAAGGAGATGTCTAATGCTTTGTTGGTTAGTTTTGATCATAAATTCAGATCCCATTAAATAATATTTCCATTGATATAAGGCTTGTACTATAGCTAGCAATTCATTATCATACGTAGAATATATTAAGTTCAGATGGTTTAAGTTTACAACTAGAGTAGGCTATGGGATGATTATCTCGCATAAGGACGGCTCCTATTCCAGATCCACTAGCGTCAGTAACTACTAAGAAGAATGGTCTATTGAAGTCAGGTAGTTGTAATACAGGAGCATGAGTTAAAGCATGTTTCAATAAATCAAATGATTTTTGTTGATTGTCAGACTAGTTATACACAATACCCTTCTTTAAAAGTTTTGTCAAAGGTAATGCAAGTAATGAGAAATTCCTTACAAACTTTCTGTAAAAGCTAGCAAGTCCTAGAAAAAAACATAACTCAAGCACATTTTTGGATATGGGCCAATTTAAAATTGCTTCTATCTTTTTAGGGTCGACTTTAATACCTTCTGATGAAATAATATGTCCTAGATATTCGATGGAAGAATTCACTCTTTTCTGGGTTAGCATATAATTGATTGTCTTTTAACAACTTAAAAACTAAAGACAAATGTTCATAATGCTCATTCTCATTTTTACTGAATACTAATATATCATCAAAGAATACAATGACACAATGCTGATGTTTCAAGAATATGCGATTCATCATGCGATTAAATGTGGCTGGTGCATTAGTTAGACCAAAAGGCATAACTAGAAATTCATAGTGTCCAAATTGTGTTCCAAATGCAGTTTTGAATATATCAAATTTATCCAATCTTACTTGATGATAGCCAAATTTAAGATCTATCTTACTGAATATGGCAGATCCTTGTAGCTTATCCATAAGATCATCTACCCTAAGAATTGGATATCTATTCTTAACAGTAATTTTATTTAGGGCACAATAATCAATGCACATGCGATAAGTATTATTTTTATTTTTCACTGATAAAACAGGTGTGTCAAATGGAGAACTACTAGGTCTAATTAATCCTCTATTAAGCAATTCCTCTATTTGATTTTGAATTTCTTTCTGTTCAATTTGGTTATGTATATATGGTGCTTTACATGGTGGTTATGTTCCAGGAATTAAATCTATTTTGTGATCTTTAGGTCATGAAGGTGGTAGTCCAGGTGGTAAATCAGCAACAAAACAACCTTGAAATTGGGCAAGAAATTGTGTATGCCTAGGATGCATTTGTTTTTCTTTAGCTTGAAGTTCATTTACCCATATTAAATAAGATTTGCTACTTTTACGTAATGCATGTTTAGCCTGGGTATGAGTAAGCAGTGGAAAATTATTGGAAGCATGCATACCATGCAATGTGATTTGTTTTCCTTGAAAATAAATTTTAATTAAATGCGTAGAATAATCTATGTCAGGATCGTATTGATGATGCTAAGGCATTCCTAAGATTATGTCACTAGACTGCAAAGGTACAACTAGGAAATTTCTTCGTTCAGTATATTCTCCAATTTTAATTTCTAAATTATGCACCTCTTGTGTTTTATTATATCTCGTTCCTAGGAATGCAGCTTTGATGCGATAATGTGTAGAAACAGTTTGTAAATTCAATTCTTTGACTAACTTTGCATAAATAAAGTCATGCATGCTCCCATCATCATGTAAAATAGTATTTTCTTTACCATGCATAAAACATTTCGTTGTTAACAAAGAATGGGAAGTTGGCATACCTGGCAAGGTATTCGTAGTACCAATGTCGTCATCATCATCTTCCGTAAAGTCCAGCATTTCTTCACGTTCTTCTTCTTCGATTACTCCAAGATAATTAATATGGACAAGTGGCTTTTGGGTTTGGCAATTGGCTGCTAGATGTCTAGGTTGATGGCATTTGTAACAAACTATGGGTTTGGCTTTAGATACATTATTGGTAATGGCAGGAAGTTTAGGAATGTTGGGATTTGACTGTGAGGATGGCTTAGGGTTTGGATTGGTGTTTGATGGCAAAGCAGGTGGTCGTGTCCAAGATTTACGAAATGAAGATGGAAGAAAACGACTTTGATTGAATCTTTGAAAATTTGAATTGAATTGTTTGGAACCATAGTTACCATTAGTTTGAAATTGTTGTGGTCACTTGTCTCTTCCACGAATCTTGTCTTCAGTGTCATGAGCCAAGGAAATTGCATCTTCAAGGGTTGTTGGCTTGAACATATTGACTTCCGCATAAAAATTTCCAAGTAAGCCAGACATAAACTTGTGTTTGTGAGTCACTTCAGGTACATCTTCGAGCATGCGTAGTTGCAGTAGGGCATTCCAGAAACGTTCAGTGTATTGGCAAATAGGTTCGCGATCTCTTTGTTGTAGAAGATCCCATTGCTTGATGGCTTTTTCATGGAATTGAGGAGGAAGGAAATTCTGCAAAAACTTCTTTTGGAAAGTCTCCCATGTAGTGGGATAATCAATGCTCTCGCGGACCACAGTCCACCATAAGGGTGCTCAATCAACTAAATGGTTAGTGACACATTTAATTTTGTCTTTCTCAGCATATGTTTCTTCATGGAAGTAATCATCAAATCGACTGATAAAAGCAAGTACAGTCTTTCCATCGCGTGATCCATTGAAAGTACGAAATTTGAAGTTTATTTTACTTATCTTTGTTTCTTTGCTGATGGATTGGGCTTCAAGCGTCGCATCGATGGTATGTCGTATAAGATCTTCGGGTTGCGATCCATCTTGGTCGGTGGTAGATCATTGCAAATTGGCCAATTGAGCTTGCAAAGCTTATCGGGCTCTTCCTTCTTCTTCGAGTTGCATCATAATCAAATCCAACTTTTGCTCCATCGTTGGTTCGGGTAGATCACCTTCAGCCATAAAATCGTCCATGTTTTGTACAGTCATCCTGCAAAATTCAAAAGACCTCACACTCTCGAAATCTTATTAGCAGGATGAGCATAGCTCAAAGGCGGGTTTACAAGGCTTGTATATTTTGTTTGGCTTTTATGGTATTTCTCTTTTACGATTGCGGTATTCATTGTCACAACCGTCTGTGTAGAAACAGTGTATAATCTATGTATGGCCTGCGTATGAACTTCTATTCTTGCTGAAACTGGTTCAGCAAGTTTGCAAGTGTGAACAGGGTCTACCAGAGAGCAATAGGCTGATTCTGTGCTTCTACATGTGAACTGCCTCTATGAGAGTTATTGGAGTAAGTCTTTAGTGACCTTGTAACTTAGTTGACTTGCAGGATTAAGAAAGCTTAGAAGACTTTAAGCTTAAAGGACCAAGCTAATTTTCGTGGACGTGAGGATGTACTCGGCCATTTTGATGCCGTCTAGGACATGCCACTGCCGCCAAGTGACAAATTTATGGAATAAGCTTTTTAAATAAGCTTTCTATTAAGCTTTGAGTTAAAGCTTTAAAGCTTTTGGCTATGGAGGCTTATCTGTTTGAAGACGACCTGAAGAAGGAGATATCCACGTGGTCCTCCGCCTACAGAGGCTGGTTCTTTGCGAATCAGAGGGTGCAGATGGGGGTTCTTGATCGCCAAGAACACACTGGTATCGACCGTTCGTGACGAAACTGACTGTAGAGCTCAATCGTTCCAGGAGCTTCGCCTTTGCGCAAGATGGTAAGCGATTGGAAGCTCTCGATCTCAGCTTCACTCTGATACCACTGGTGCACAAATCGGTCGTCGTATGCGCGCGTAGTGAGCGTCAGAAGGTCCCCAAGAACAAAAGAACTCTACTTTTTGCACACAAATCGATGTAGAAAGCTTGTACGACATGAACAAGAGACCAATTGGGTGCAATCTCCCCCCATGCCTTGTGTGAGCGCTCCACAAAGCATGTATTTCATATATTATTCATCTTTAAGCTCAAATAATAGCCCAAATTACAAAATAGCATGCTTAAGCTTTTGAGTTTGCTTTTGTGCCAATAAATAATTAAAGCTAATGGGCGCCCAAGAAGTCAGGCGGTATCCAAATGCAATGTTCAATACAAATATTTAAAACGTGCACCCATGCACATACAAAAATAATAAATAAATATCAAGCACTTTGATAAATGGGCGCGACAAAATATAGGCGCCATGCCTAAGATACACGCCCATAAAAAATATTGACGATAACTTGAATACACGCTATCCTCCAATGCTTTCCACTGCCACCGCTGCTTGCTCTACAAATCAACTGAAGCATTCACAATTGTTAGAAAAATAATACAATTAAACTGACAAAAGTGAATACCTAGCAGTCTTCAGCTACATAAATAAATTGGTTAGAAATCAATCCTAATCTTAATTTATCACGAGTGCGCACTCTAAACTCATAAACGTTTATTAATTTAAATATGTATTTTACGGAATCACCTGCTATGGAATCACCCATGTACACATAAAATTAACAAAACGCTCGAAAAGGATAGGCGTCATTGACTTCTCGCACAAAGAATCCACTTTGTGTATGAGCCTCGGTAATAAAATTTTACGGAATCCACCGCAAAACCTCACGGAATCCACAGTGGAATATGCTTCCTGGCATCAGCTTTGAGCTTTACGGGTATTGAAGCTTTATTGGACACTTATGCTCTCAAATGTATTTGTGATATGCTTCAACTTCCTAAATGCTTTGATGTGTATATCTTGAGCTTTGCTTATTCTTTTTGCATTTTTAAATCACTTCTAATGGGAGACGCTTGTACTTACTTGGTAAAGCTTGGTTATTTAAGATAGTGGGACTCTTAGTTCATGTGTATGCTCTCCTATATACTATTGGATGTAGTTAATCCTGCTTATGGGCTGATTTGATTCTATATACTTTGGACATATATACTTACCTTTGTTAATGATGTATATACTTATAGGATGTATGGTTTACTAATGCTTTGAGTTTGCAATAGTCTTTGGTACCAATGGTCTATGCAGTCATTACTAGTTGCATTTTTTATATCCCAATTGCTACTCGGATATCCCTAGCAATGGGAGCTTCTTTTCTTGGCTATTTGCCCACACTTGGATTGACATATACTATTGTCTTTATTTCAACATTGTTATAATTATGTTTTCCAGCATTGTTCTAGAGAGCAAACATTGTACTTCAACATCCTATTGCTTATTGTTGGTGGACAACTCTATGATTCGTTATTCCCTCCTATTTTGCCCTTGTTTTAGCTAAGTTTTTTGGGCTAATTTGTAGTCATTTACAATGACCCATTCTCTTGGATTTTACATTGATATACTATCATTATGGCTCGTTCTTCGAATGTCAGTGTTGTTTTTAATCTTGAAAAGCTTGATGGCACAAATTTAACCTATCAAAAGATGCAAATATGGTAGGTATTGGTTCAAAAGAAGCAAGATAGACCTTTGAAAACTAAGAGTATAAAGCCCAAAGGCATTGATTAGGATACTTTGGATGAGTTGGATTAGCTATGTAAATTCACTCGTATATTGTCATTGTCAAAATAGGTTTATATCAATGTTGTGACACCTCAAGATAATGCTTTGCAATTATGGGAAAAGATATGCAATTTTTATGACAACACAAAGTCTTGCTTCATAGATGTACTAGTTAAAATAGCTCATAGACCTTTGCATGAAGGAAGAGACTAGTGTGTCTGCACATTTGAATGAATTTCATTATATTTTCTACTAGTTGACTTCGTAGGGCATTGAGTTCGAGGATAATCTCCCTCCCTTGTTCTTACTTATAACACTTTCTGAGTTATGGGACACTTTTAGTATTGTTATGTGTGTTAATATGCCTAAGGATGGTTTAAAACTCTAAGATGTTGAGGATGCCTCACTCATAGAGGAGATAAACAGAAAGAATGTGGATGCAACCCATACTTCTCATGCATTGACTGTTAAGGATAGACATGATGGTAAGCGCAGTCATGATGGGTGTGGTAGAAACTCACAAATATCTCAATCTCGTGGGTAGTCTTGCTATAAGTCCCATGGTCATAATGCCTCTCTTACATATCATTATTGTGGAAAGCAGGGTCACATTAGGCCACAATGCCATAAGATACATGATGATAAGCACAAGGAGAAAGGTAAGAGTAAAGTGCAAGATAAGTTTAATGATTATAGCATTGTTCCTAGTAAGTTCAACATGAAAGTTGAGAAGATAAATGCATTGGAGCCTGAGTTTGATAATAATTACATATCGGTAGCTTCTTCACTTAACATATTCAATTGGTTGATGTTCCCTGCCACAGTCTGCAAAGCCCTTAGACTACTCCATGTAGATCTCATCATGTAAGTTTCCATGAAGAAAAGACATCTTGACATCCATTTGATAAAGATCCAAGTCATGTGAGCAACCAAAGCTAGTACAAAGCGTAGGGTAGTCATCTTCACAACAAGAGAAAATACTTCATCAAAAGCCGCATCATGTTCCTACTTGAAGCCCTTGGCAACCAATCTAGTATTGTATCCTAGCTTGGGGCATCCAAGGGTACTTTTTAACTTGTACACCCACTTACATGGCAAAGCACGCTTGCCACTAGGCAAAGGAACCAAATCCCATGTATGATTTTTCTGCAATGAGTCATACTCTAATTGCATGGCTCTCTCCCAAGAGTGACTACCACCTCTAAGTATGGCCTCATCCTAAGTAAGAGACTCACCAGCACATCTATCGCCATAATCCATAGAGGGCTCAAACAGTGTAGGTTATCATCTATCTCTAGTAGATTGCCTCAAAGTTGGTTGTGGGGCTTGTACATCTTGTGGAGCATTAGGGACCTAGGCCATTAGGGCATCAACTATTGCTACATAGGCTATCTAGCTAGCTGCACAGTAATAGGAGGCTCCTCTTGAAATATCACCATGTGTATCTCAATGACATACTCAAGCTACTTATGCATTTTCTCCTTATGGAAAGCAACATCATGGTGGTTGTGGATAATCTTTCGAGCTTATGGATCCCATACGTGATAGCCCATCTCACTTGCATTCCCATAACCAAGAAATATGCATTTTCTAAACTTAGGTCCAACATATTGCACTTGTCCTTGGGTGCATGGAAAAAAGCCTCATAAGCAAAGACATGCAAATGAGCATATGGGAAAGTTTTTATAGACTGTACCTCCTCTACAAAACCTAATAGTCAAGAGCAGTATATGGGGATCGATTTATCAAGTGTACAATAGTAGTAACTGCCTTAGCCCAAGATGATGTGGTAAGCCTATCTAGCTAAGTATACTGTGAACTCGCTCCTGAATTGTCATATTCATGTGCTCATCCATACTATTCTGGGGTGGGATGTATGGGGCGGTCAGCTGATGCTTGATATCCCTCTTGTCACAAAACTACTTAAAGGCTTTAGAGACACACTCACCCCCATTATTTGACCTTAAGCATTTTAGCCCATACCTAAACTGGTTCTCAACCAAAGCAAGCCAATGTTGAAATGTAGCCACGACTTCCAATTTCTACTTAATAGGATATATCCAAACCTTGTGCATATAGTCATCAATGAAGGTAACAAAATACTTCGCCCCACCTAACAATTGGTAGGGCATGGAACCACATACATCTGAATGAAGAAGAGTCAATGACTCACCCATGCATATCATACTAGACTTTTTATCCATATAAACAATGATCACAAGACTCAAAACATTTACAGTCAAGGGATGGAAGATATTGCAAATAGGTAAACATTTTCATTCCTTTCAAGGACATATACCTAAGGTGACAATGCCACAGAGATATATGTGGAACTACATCCACTACCAAAATATGGTCAATTGACCTAAATATAAGCAAGGGGTAGAGAGTATTAGACTTAGCACCACGTGCAAAGATTCCCATTGGTAATCTTCCATAAGGAATCACCGAAAGAAACTACATAACTTGCATCATCCAAAGTGCCAACAAAGATAAGACTCTTCATGAGAGTTGATCCATGACATACATCATGAAGAGTAAACATGCAACTTGAATCAAATTGCAGTTGTTGGACATCACCAATTCCAACTATCTCCAATGGCAAGTCATTACCCAAATAGACAAATCCAGTCATACTGTGATAGGAGTGAAACCACTCTCTATGAGGGGTCACATGAAATGAAGTCCCTAAATGTATCAGCCAACATTGATTATACCATAACAAAGCATCAATCAGCTATGAAGTATCAAGAGAAGAAGCTACAAGTATGAAATCATCATCAGAATCAGTCTGCACAATTAATCTCTTTAATCTTAATGTCTGATTTGTTGAGGATAATATCATGATTATCGTTATTGTATGGTACTTTGCCTTTGCCCTTTTCCTTGCACTTGTCTTTGCACATTTTATGGCACTACAATGAATATGTCCTACTTTTCCACAGTAATGACAAGTCAATGAGGATTGACAGCCATGGGACTTACTACTAGATTATCCACATGACTAAGAGCGAGACTGCTGAGAGTCTCTCCCACTACAGGCATTATTGCTCCTACCATTATTGCCTCTAACTATCAAAGCATGAGATGTGCGAGAAGCATCAACATTCTTTTTGCTAACCTCTTAAGTCAAGAGTATACACTTTACATCCTACAAAATTGTACCCCATTAGCATGTGTGTTGCTACAGATAGCAATAAGAAATGTATTCCATGATTTAGGTAATGTAATTAAGAGGAACAAGGGGGGTATACACTTGAATTCAATTCCTTGCAAAGACAAATGACTAATAATGGAATGAAACTCATTTGAATGACTTGACATAGAAGTGTCCTCCTTCACATGAAGGTTCATGAGTTGCTTCAACCAATACTTCTAAGAAGCAAGGCTCTATTGGTCATAGACATTGCAAATGTTTTCCCATAAGTCCTTGCGGATTGCCCGTCAGAGACAACATTACAGAACACCTGCTTAAAGAGGGACAATATGATGGTGGACTTACATAGGTCATCTAGTTCAACCCAATCCTTTGCATTGATAAGTTTGGGCTTGATGCCCTTATGTTTCAAAGGCCTAAATTGCATTTTTTGCACTAAAATTTGCCACATTTGGGCCTTCCAGTAGCTTTAGTTGGTGCCATCCAACTTCTTAATATTAAAGATAGCACTATTACTTGAGCCACCAATCATAATGAAGGCAAACAAGTGCACAAACTATCAAAGCATGTTGTTGTAATCACTGCAAACAATCCTAAAACCTCTGCGCTAGATCAAGCTAAAAACAAGGGGCAATGACCAAGTAATGAACTATCCACAAACTTAATGCAAAGAACAGTCAATTGAATGTGATTGCTCACATAAATAGTGCAATAAACTGTGATTATAGCACGATGAAGATGAAGTACATCAATAAGAAATCAATGTGAAATAGGGGCAATCACTGATATAAAACAAACTACAACTGCTAGGAAATAGCTTCAACTAGCAATGAGTGAAGTTGTGAGTGGCACTAAGAACTATCAAAGAATCAATGTGTCGGACTGAGATACATCCCATAGGTGTAACCATCATGCATAGAGTGGGTCTCACAAGTAGTAGAAGAGACCAACTAAAGGCACAACGAACTAAGCAATGTAATGGAAGCTTCGTATATAACCAACCAAGATACATACATTGTTGACAACATCATGATAGAGATAGGTGCCAGTCCAAGAGAAAATTTAGATCATCCCAGTAAGCATCAAATTCATACATAAAGCATAACAAGAGCATGTACATATCACCAAGTCCCATGGTCTCACTAGGACTGAGCAATGTAATGGATGCTCAGTGTATAACTAAACCAAGATGCATACATCACTGACAATATCATGACAGAGATAGGTGCCTGCCCAAAAGTAATGTTAGATCAGCCCACTAAGCATCAATTGTGTACATAAAGCATGACAAGAGCTTGTACATGTCACCAAGTCCCATAGTCTCATTAGAAGATCATCAAGCTCAAGTGCGCAACCAAATGCTCAATGTAATATAGAAGTGTCAAGTAGTGGCTCCCACTGGAATAGAAGTCAAATACCAGATGAACAAACAAAGCTCAAAACCTCGTGTGAAAGGCATCCATACATCCAAGATCCAAGTAGCATATATCTGAGAGCATTCAACCTAAGTAACTGCAAATATCTTACTAGAGCATCAAATAGCCATACATAACAGTGAATGACAAACAATGTCGAGATTCAAAGCTCCAATCTTAGCTTTAAAAAAATCCAAAAGCATAACGAAGCATGTAAGTTCAATGGTATACCCCACTGTAGCATCCAAAATGCTCAGGAAGCATCAACAATAGACATGAAGTTTCTCTGATAAAATGCTTAGGAAGCATCATCAATAGACATGAAGTTTCTCTGATAAAATAGCTTTCAGCCCTGCTTATTAGAGTAGTAAAACACCTCTATAAAACTAAGCGAAAGAGTGATCAAATCATTCCCATAGCCTTCCAATGAATTGGCATAATATCCCTAGATGATCCGACATCAAATAGACATCTCGAGAAGGATAAGCGACCTCCAAATAATGAGTGAAGTGTTGTTCTAAATTGTATGACAGTAAAATGTCATAAAATGTGGGCCAATGGTGGCTGATCCTAGGAGCTTCAAATGGGGCCTAACTCAGTCCTAGAGTGTTGAATACAATGGCAAGTGAATGCCCAAGAGTGCTCAGGAGCTCATGAGTTGAAGATGAGGAGAAAATTGATCAAAGATGGAGGCCAACAAATTGGCACAAATAATGCTAAACTGTTGGCCACTCTTGTTGCCATTGCTAAGTTGAATGTGGTACTAGGGAAGCTCTAGCAGGTCTCATGGAAGCCTTAGAGTAAGCCTCAAGTGACAAAAGTTGGGAAGAAGGTAGAGCTCAATGTATACCTCAGGGTGAACAATCCATGGTTGCCATTGAAACTGTGAGTTAAAAGTATTCTCCACAAGCCGAAGCAATGCATGCCCGGTTAGGCTCAAGCTCTCAGGAAAGATGGCTTTGATACCAGTTGAAGGGAGTGAGCCCTGAAGTGGAAGCATGTAGCGGAAGCATGAGCTATGGTGAAAGGAGTAAGAGCAAGAGAGAGAGAGACACACTGTGTGGGAACTCCAACTGTCACAATATGTGATGAGCCTTCCATTTTTCCAAATGTTACTTAAAGAATAAAGAATGAAGTGACAATCATGAATGCCTGCCACTTGCAGTGTACATGTATGCAAGTATGAGGGTACGATTAGTGTAACCAATAGGGCAGCTAGGCACATGCACCTTTACCCCAATAGTCTGGCATTATGTGCATGGGTGAGCCTCTAGCTCTTGTTCTGATTTTGATGTATATAGTCCCATGCCCTATCAGTCACTAGGTGGTGCAAAGTATTTTGTGGCTTTCATTGATGGTTATTCTCATAAGGTCTAGGCATATCCCATAAAGTAAAAATCGGATGTATTGGCTAACTTTCAGCATTGGCTTGCTCTCATTGGAAACCAATTTGGATGTAGATTGAAATACCTAAGAATAGATAATGGGGGGTTGAATATGTCTCTACAACATTTGAGCAGTTTTGCAATAAGTGGGGCATTAGCGTCAATTGATTGCCCCTTATATCCACCCCAAAATGATACTATAGAGTGCATGAATAGGACGATTCAGGAGAGAGTTTGTAGTATGCTTGGCTAGGCAGGCTTATCATTGCATTTTTGGATTGAGGGAGTTCCTACTGCCATATACTTGATAAATAGATCCCTATACACTATTATTGGTTGTTAGGTTGTACAGAGAGTATGGTTTGAAAAATTTCAATCATATGCTCATTTTTGTATCTTTTGATGTGAGACTTTTTGCCATGCTCCCAAGGACAAATGCATTAATTTAGATCCTAAATCAGTAAAATGCATCTTTTTTTGGTTATGGGGATGCAAGTGACATGGGCTATCACCTATGGGATCCACATGTTAGGAAGTTCATTTGTGGCCATGATGTTGTTTTCCATTATGATAAAATGCATAAGTAGCTTAAGTAGGTAGTTTTTGAGGTATGCAGAATGACATTTTAGGAGGAGCCTCCTATTATTGTACAGCCAGCTAGACTATCTACAATTGATATTCCAATGGTCTATGATTATAATGTTGGATAAGATGTATAGGTCCCACATCATATTTTGAGATGGTCTATTAGAGATAGACATTAGCCTAATCAATTTGAGCTCTTCATGGACTATGTTATGGTGAAAAATTTTGATGAGCCTTTTACTTATAAGAAGGTTGTGTGTGGAGGTGATAATTACTCTTGGGAGAGGGGCACGTAGTCAAAGTATGACTCATTGCAAAAAAATCATACATGGGATTTGGTTCCTTTTCCCAATGGGAAACATGTATTGCCATGCAAGTAGTGTACAAGTTGAAGAGTACCCTTGGATGCCATAGCACATAAGGCCAAGTTGGTTGTTAAGGGTTTTAAGCACGAGCATAGTGATCACTTTGATGAGGACATTTCTCTTGTAGTCAAGATGATTACCCTACATTTGGTTGGTCTTGGTTGCTTAGTTAGATTTGGATCTCTATGAAATGGATATTAAGATGACTTTTTTACATGGGGATTTGCATGATGAGATTTATATGTAACAACCTAAGGGCTTTCAAGAAAAGGGCAAGGAAGTTCACCTAGTGTGCCAGTTGAGAAAGAGTCTTTATTGTATTAAGTAGGCACTTAAAAAATGGTATCATAAGTTTGATACATTTATACAACCATAGTCTTACTTCTATATTGATATGGATTTGTGTTTACACATGAAGAAGGCCCACAATGGTAGCCTTATTTTATTGGTACTTTATATTGATGGTATGTTGATTGCTAGGAGAGCTCATGAGATGATTTAGATGCTATGAAGACTTAGCTTGTGAGATGGGCTAGATGATATGAAAAACTCAGCTCGTGAAATGAGCTAGATGTTATGAAGACTCAACTCGTGAGATGAGCTAGATGCTATGAATACTCGACTTAAGAAAAGCTTTGAGATGAAGGACATGGGGCAGGCCTCGTATATTCTTGGTACTACGCATCAGACACAATCACTCTTTCGGGATTCTTTACCAGTCACAATAGATGCATATACAAAAGGTGCTTGAGAGATTTTATATGCAAGTAGTTAAGCTCATTCGCTATCCTTTACCTTCCCATGTGAAGGTCAATCTAGGCTAATTGTCCTTAATCTAATGAGCAAAAGGCTAAGATGGCCAAGATCCCTTATGCATCTATAGTGGGCACTTTGATGTATGCCATGATGGCCACTCACCTTGACATAGTATTTGTAGTGGGAGTTGTGGCATGCTATATGGTTACACCCAGTTGGCAACATTGGGACATTGTGAAGGATATCATGAGGTACTTGAAAGGCACTATATATATAAGCATTTGCTATGGTGGCCAAGATACTATAGTCATGGGTTACAAATACTCCGACTATGTAGGACATGCAAATAGTGGGAAGTCCACATTTGGGTATGTCTTCACTTTTGCTGGAGGCATTGTTTCTTGGATGTCCAGGATGCAGAAATGCATGGCCTTATCCCCTAATGAGGCAAAGTATGTTGTAGCCGTTGAGGCTTGCAAGGAGGTCCTAAACCTTGGTATTATTAGTACTCCTATACTACTTCGGGATTCTATGAGTGCTATTTAGTTGGCCAAGAATCTGGTCTTCTGTGCAAAGACAAAGCACATTGAGGTGTGCTATCACTTCATTAGGGAGGTGGTAGAGGAAAAGTCTATTGAGCTTGTCAATATGTCAATTGACGTGAACACTACAGATATGCTCACTAAAATTCTCTTAGCAAAACATTTCACATTTCTTAGGAATATGATAGGCGTAGTATGAGATGACATTTATTCCTTATACTGTTGTACTTTTTGTACATTTGTACTTTGTCACTTCTCTTTCTTATTCTCTCCTCACTAATGGCACAATCGCCTTTAAGTAGAAGGTTGTTGGAAGTAAAGGTGTTGCCTATGCTACTCTATAATTACTATATATATCATAACCACACGCCTATAAACTGTAAGTAGTGGGTGCCCATCATTGTCACTTTATTATTTATTTTTTCAATGACTTTTGAATAAAGGAAGACCAATCACACATTGTGACTATTGGAATTCCCACATATGGTGTTTCTCTCTATTTCTCTCTTATTCCATATGTTGTAGCTCTTGCTTCCGCTTATGTGCTTCCACTTGGGCTCTACCTTTCACTTCACCTAAATTGTTAGCACTTTCCATACTTCCCTTATTGAATTAGTCCAATCCTAAACACAAGTTACATGTTGCTCTACTCAACATCTACCTCAAAGATGGTCTCCTAGAACATATTCCTTTGTTGTCTCATTGCTTAAAGCATGAACTCTCCCTAAATCACCCATGAACACCACCATTGAAGACATGGTAGCATTATTGACCATCTCACACATGGGAAACTCTTCAAAGGCCTCATCCACCGTGGCAAATAAGTTCAAGCGCCCTTCTCCTTCACATGCAAGATCACCGTCGGGCAACTTGCTTGCATGCACATGACACTAGCAAATGTTGCTTGGGGGAGGGTGTGCCCTAATAGATTTCATGGACGAGTGATGGTAAATAATGATTCTAGTTAAGGGGTTCAAGGTCAGAAAATGATAAATTAAGGTAAGGGATCAAAAGAGGAAGTTAGGAGGGAAGGAAGCTATAGTAAAAGGGGAGATTGAGGAAGCTATGGGAAAAAAGGGGAGGTAGGAAGGGTTGAAAAGGTAAAGGAGGGAATGTATGGAAGAAATCAGGTAGAGGTAGGGTGGAAAAAGAAGCCATTTGCTTAAATAGTGAAGACATGAATAGGTAGCGAGACATTAATCAAGGGGAAGTTTTCAAAAGGTTCATGGCAAGGGAGGGTTGTATATTTCTATTTTTGTAATTTTAAATGTCACACATAAATATGGTATGACCTAATTAAACAACTAAAGAACACCTATTGAGCCTCGACAAGTGACAGGGTGGTCCCAGACAATTGGGAGGCTTCTCACAAGGTTTTATCGACATCCCGACCCTTAGAAATTGTTAGGTTAAAACCTTGATTCATGTTGTTTTAGGGGACTAGACTGGGACTATGCCCTACAGGTAGAGAGGTTGAGTGGCGCATCCCTCTTGTTTCCCGTTCTCTTTGAACCAAGTGCAGAATGGATCTGCTTCAACTTGGGTATCTCTACAAAAAGTAGGATGTCCAAGACCCGATGCTAAAATGATGTCAGGAGATCTTGACCACTAGGAACCCAATTTCAAGTCGATCCCAATGGGGGTGCCACGAACGTTCTATTGTGAGGCGACGAATTCTAGAAAACCTAGGCGACAAACCTTGTAACATTCCATGGGAGTGCCAGGCAGCATCACTTACATTCTCTCTCAATGGACCACTAAAAACGTGCTTGGATGGCCAATATGCATGCACATTATAAAGCTGGATCCTAAGTTTGGGACATGTGCAGGTTAGATGGGCTATTGCCTATGGGATCTACAAGCTTAGAAGGCTATCCATAGCCATGAAGTTGTTTTCCATAAGGAGAAAATCCATAAGTAGCATGAGCATGTTGTTGAGGCCCGCAGGGTGATATTTCAAGAGGAGCCTCTTGTTCTTGTGCAGCCAGCTAGACAACCCTATAGCAATAATTGATGCCCCAATGGTCCAGGTACCTAATGCACCACAGGATGTACAAGCCCCACAACCAGCTTTGAGGCGATCTACTAGAGATAGATGGCAACCTGTATAGTTTGAGCCCTCCATGGATTATGATGACATATGCTAGTGAGTCTATTACTTATGATGAGGCCATACGTAGAGGTGATAGTCACTCTTGGGAGAGAGCCATGTAGTTAGAGTATGACTCATTGTAGAAAAATCACACATGGGATTTGGTTCCTTTGCCTAGTGGAAAGTGTGCTTTGCCATGTAAGTGAGCGTACAAGTTAAAAAGTACCCTTGGATGCCCCAAGCTAGGATATAAGGCTAGATTGGTTGCCAAGGGCTTCAAGTAGGAACATGGTGTGGACTTTGACGAAGTCTTTTCCCTTATTGTGAAGATAGCTTCCCTCCTACGCTTTATACTAGTGTGCTTTGCCATGTAAGTGGGCGTACAAGTTAAAAAGTACCCTTGGATGACCCAAGCTAGGATATAAGGCCAAATTGGTTGCCAAGGGCTTCAAGTAGGAACATGGTGTGGACTTTGATGAAGTCTTTTCTCTTGTTGTGAAGATAGCTTCCCTCCTACGCTTTATACTAGCTTTGGTTGCTCAACATGACATTGATCTTTATTAGATGGATGCCAAGATAACTTTTCTTTATGGGGACTTGCATGATGAGATTTACATGGAGTAGCCTAAGGCCTTTGCAGAACATGGCAATAAACACCTAGTGTGCAGATTATGAATGAGTATTTATGGCCTTAAGCAAGTACCTATGGAATGGTATCACAAGTTTGATGCTTTATGCATTCACAGGGATATTCTTGTAGTGATATGGATCCGTGTTTATACAAAAAAAGGCTTATGATGGCAGCCTTATGATTTTGATCCTTTACGTGGATGATGTATCGATTGTTCATAACGAGCTGGATGCCTTGAAAGGTCAACTCAAGAGGAGGTTTGAGATGAAGGATATGGGAAATACCTTACATATTCATCCACACATTACACATGATCACTCTAAGGGCTTCTCTACTTGCCTTTTAGTTGTCTTTTACATTCTCACATGAAGGTTAGTGAAGATGATTGTTTAGAGTCTGATGAGTAGATGGCTAAGATGGCCAAGATCCCTTATGCATCTGTAGTGGGTAGTTTGATGTATGCCTTAATAGCTGCTCGTCTTGACATAGCATTTGCAATGGGAGTTGTGGCATGCTTTATGGCTACACCTAGCTGCTGGCATTGAAATGACATTAAGGGTATCATGATGAGCTGGATGCCTTGAAAGGTCAACTCAAGAGGAGGTTTGAGATGAAGGATATGGGATATACCTTACATAGTCATCTGCACATTACGCGTGACAGCTCTAAGGGTTCCTCTACTTGCCTTTTAGCTATCTTTTACATTCTCATGTGAAGGTTAGTAAAGATGATTGTTTGCAATCTGATGAGCAGAAGGCTGAGATGGCCAAGATCCCTTATGCATCCATAGTGGGCAGTTTGATATATGCCATGATAGCTGCTCATCTTGACATAGCATTTGCAATGGGAGTTGTGGCATGCTATATGGCTACACCTAGCCGATGGCATTGAAATGCCATTAAGGGTATCATGAGGTATCTGAAGAGCAAAATAGTGTATCTATTATGGTAGCCAAGATACAAGAGTCATGAAATACACTTACTCTGATTATGCATGACATGTAGACAGTAGGAAGCCCATCTTTGGCTATGTCTTCAACTTTGCTAGAGGTGTTGTTTCTTGGATATCCAGGGTGCAAGAATGCACTACCCTCTCTATTACAAAGGTAGAGCATGTATAGCCATTGAGGCTTGCAAGGAGGCTCTTTGGTTAGGCGATTTGGTGGCAGACCTTAGTATTACTGATGTGGTCCCTACACTACATTTGGATTCTATGAGTGCTATTCAATTGGCCAATAATTTAGTATTCCATGTGAAGAAAAAGCACATTGAGGTGTGTTACTACTTTATTCAAGAGGTCATTGAGGTCAAGTCCATTAAGCTTCCAACTGAGCAAAATCCTGCAGATTTAGTCACTAAAAGTTTCTCACCATAGCATTTTGCCTTCCTTGGGAAGTTGACGGGTGTTGGATAAGATGATGTCTTTACTTATCCTGTTGTACTTATGTACATTTGTACTTTATCGCTTTTTTCTTATTCTCTCCTTACTAGGGAGACATTCCTCTTTAAGTAAAAGGTTGCTGGGGATAAAGGCACATGTGTCTAGATGCTTTTATATTAGTTATACAAGCGATACCTGCATACTTGCATACCTGTATATTACATGTGGCAAGCTTCCATCACTATCACTTCATTTTCTTTCAATGACATTTGAATAAAGGGAAGGTCGATCACACATTGTGATTGTTGGAGTTTCCACACACACACACACACACACACACACACACACTCTCTCTCTCTCTCTCTCTCTCTCTCTCTCTCTCTCTCTCTCTCTCTCTCTCTCCACCATAGTTCTTACTTCCACTTTGTGCTTTCACTTTAGGGCTCACTCCCTTTAGCCCTCTATTGACTCCCAAGGAAACACAACATTAAAAAGGGCCAATAATCTCTCTTAATAAAAGTACTTGAATCAATATCACGCAAAAAATGTCCCCTATATCACTTTCTTTCCATTGAGAGCTCAATCAAGTCTTTTAATAATTCAAAATGTCATATTTGTAGATTTTCCTATTTTTAGGAGTTGTAAACTCATCTTGGAAACTACCTCTTTTAATTCCAAATACACATTAAACCTAAAACTGTGTATATTTCAACATACTCTTCACTAATAAACACTACAAAGCTTCATAACACATTGCAGAAACCATGAGTAACGATTTGCCTTTTTTATTCTAGATCTATATTCTAGCATGAAAAAACATGTATTTCAACATACTTTTCTTTGGTAGAACACTACAAGGCTTTCAAAATCATCAGAACTTTAGGAGCTATAAAATTTCAGATTATACGAATACTAAACATGACCACATGAGAATGTATTTTCATTCCCAAAGAAACATGCACTTGTTGCTTTCACTACTATACATTCTTCAAACTCTCCATTAATTCAAATAGTATATTTAGCATTTGATAATAGTGCATAGCCTTTGCAACACACCAATCCATCGATCACTAAAACTTTCATTTTCCCTCTCACACTAACGAGAAATCTTTGACATGTGATATACACAATAAATAACACAAAGTGAAATAGCCTTCTTGCCCCATCCATTAATATGACTCCCACTATATGGATAAGCATTAAAAGCCATACTAACACTATTTACATTACTTACCCACTTTGTTTGCATGCAATGACATGTGTACGATTAAGAATTTTTATACACCATGATTAGCCTACTCCTTGGTTTGGAACACAATGTGTGAACAGACCTTTATTTGAAAATTCAAATCACATCTGACAAATATATTCTTTAACTTCCAAAACCTTATCAATCAAGATACCTAGGCATAAAATAGCCCATAACTTTTAATTTGTAACTTGAATCGCAGAGGTTTTTAAAGGGAAAATTATAGCTTTGATTCCAAACTATAATGTGTCATAAGATACCAAGGTCAAATTCCAAAGTTTTTAGTCCCACAAAATCTCTGCACAATTTGTAGTCCTGTAATTCTACTTGGAGCCTTCTACAGGCATTAAACTTCTAGAGAGCACATATCTCCCACATACTTCACCAAGCTTGCTAGGGATCTTCATTAGGTATGAAAGTACACTTTGAGAATGGTGTCCATCATTTGAAACCCCTTTATTAAAACTAGATTTTAGAATACCAAAACTATCCAAAATTGCTAACCATAATATTCTACTTTATGGCTTGTACATACACTACTCCCTGCATCTATATTTACATGATTTTTTAAATACATTTCTTGAGACGGAAGCCATTTATCTTGCTTTTATAAATTTTCCTTTCTAGATCCTATAACAAATAAGCACAATTTTCAAACTTTTGCTTGATCACAAAGGGTTCTTCCCGTCAAACTCTTGAAAAGTGAAATCCAAACTATTGTCATATCTCACTAACATTCCCTTAGCAAGTTCCTTTCTCCTCAATTGTATATTGAGCCATTCCCTTCATTTCAAAATTTGTTTCTCATAACAATCCATTGCTTGTTGCATATCTAGCTATAGCATATGCAATTTTAGTCCTCTGTCAACTTCCAATTCTAATTGATCCCACTGACATCTTCTTACAAAATCCATCATGGGAAATGTGACACTCATGGGCATTATAGCCTCCTATACTAAATGAAAATGAGTGAAACTAGTACTCATATTCTGAATTGCCCTACAAGCGCATAAAGCTTGATGCAAGTACTTGTCCCAATCCTTTGGATAATCTTCCACTGGTTTAAAGAGAATCTTTTGCAAAGTTCCACTGAATGATTCTACGATCCCATTACACTAAGGGTAGTAAGGGATATCAAACCTATTTGAAGTAGTAAGGGATAGCAAACCTATGCTTTAAATCTAACTTCCTTGTCAATTCTTGAACTAGCATATTCTTGGAATTAAAACCTTGATCTGTCACTATTTCCAATGGTATTCCGAACCTACAACATATATCCTCGATTGGATCACATCCTCTTTCTTACATTATTGAGTAGCTTTTGCTTCAAGCCATTTGATCATGTAATCAATTGTAGTAAGGATATAGGAGTTTCTTGTTTTAGTTCGTGCCAAAGGTCCAATGAAATCCAAACCCCATCTCTCACTAGCCAATAGGAAACAATTGCTTTAGTAGGCTCCAAAATTAACATCTTTTTAGCAAATGACTGACAAGCATGTGGTAACTTTTATACTAGTAAGTAACATCAACACTCAAACTATGCTAAATAAGTCCTCCTAACAAGATTTTCGTTTTGGTTAGCTCAAATCCAAAGTGACTTCCACATCCTTCTTCATGCCAAGAAGATAAACATGTAGGAATTTCAAACCTATCCAATACTCTTCTCAATAAATTATCACTCCCTCTAATATATATCTAGTCATCTGTAAGCATGCATAACTTGGCCTTTCTAACAATTGCATACATTTTAAGCTTATCAACCAAAGATTTTAGCTCGCCAATTTTTAGGAACTCTTTAATCAAATGAAGGCCTTCCTTGCCTTCATATCTATGACTGTCTATCCTCATGGCAGTATCATAATTTGAAATAGCAGTTTCCTCCAACTCATGAGCTTCAATGTTCCTTGCCAATATGCCAAATTTCACATTTCTATAGTTTCTTAACTAATCTCTTTATCTTGAATAACTAGTTTCTTAAAACTTCATTATTACCTTTCCAAATGTTTTGAACTTACATGACAACTCACATAAAAGCCCCCTTTGTCACTACCTTTCTATACCCCAATTGAATACATTGTTTTAAACCAACATGTAAGCTTGCATATTCAACTTCATTAATTGCTTTGTATTTCCTTGCTTTCTTGACTTTTTAAAAAGACTTCTTGATCTTCTGCATTTAAAACAACAAATCCCAAACCTTCCTTTTTCAACATTCTTCTATAGCTGCAACCAAAAAACAAATTGGTGTATTTATCCTTCATTTCCTCATGAATTTGAGGATGTAGAATCAAATTTCATTTTATAACATTTGCACTTTTAGCAAGCTCTGTATAGGTCAAAATGTCAGCTAAATTAGCTCTTACAGTATCTTATTTGAGACAAGTAAATTCTTGTAAAACTAGTAGCCATTTAGTTATTCTCGGGGCATTTTCAACATATTACAAAACTTGCAGTAGTAAAACTAGGAACTAATAAGTACTACAAATGGTTTTTGAATAAGATATGATTTCCACTTTTTGACTACATATACCAACCCCCATACTAATGGCCCTTCTTCCATCTAAGCCTTTTTTGTTGCTCCAATAGATTTGTGTATGTAAAAGTAGGTCACATAGAAGACATTCCCTTCCCTTTTTGTATCAAAATAGCTCTAATAGCATTCCTTCCAATGTTGATGCTAATAAAAGAGATTAATCTCAATTTGGAGGCATAAGAATTGACAAAGTACTCAGCTTTTCCTTTATCTATAGGAATGCATTCTCTTCAATTTGTGTCCAAACTAAATGATCTTTTTGAATTGATTTTTGTAAAGGATACACATATTTTGCTAGCATATGAAAAGATCTTGATAGATACCTTGGGTTTTGAACAAATCTCATCAACTCTTTCACAATTTTTGGAGAACCCATAAATTTAAGGCATCAACTTTACTAGCTTCAAGTGAAATGCCATTAGCAGATACTTCATGATCCAAGAGTGTCAAATTACCCCTTTCTATCTTGCATTTATTAGGATTTAGCTATCCTCCATCTTGATTTAGTTTGCAAAAAACTTCATCTAGCTTTTCAGCATGCAAAGCTCTAGAGCTATTAAGGCAAAAGTCATCCATAAACACTAGCAAGGATTTTTCAATGAAAGAAGTGAGTGCCTAATTAACCCATATATAAAAGCTTCATATGAATTCATCAAACCAAAAGACATTACTCTGTAACAAAAACCTCCCCAAGTAATGAACATTGTGTTTTTCTGATCCTCCTTTGCTATTTTGATTTGGAAGTATCTAGAATACCCATCATATACACTCTAAATCTCATGACCCACTAATTGATGCAAAATCTCATTTTGAAACAAAAGAGGATAGTAATCCCTTTTGGTCACATCATTAAGAGGATTAAAATCAACACATGCTCTCCATTTTTCATTCTTTTTTCTTTTGATCACAATAGAAGATAACCATTATGCATCATCAATGGGGTTGATAAACCCTACATTTAACACTTTTTGAACTTTATGTATGAAGTCTTCTTAGCTTTTAAGCTATTGGTTACATCCTTCTTTTAATTTGATGCGATACACAATGTTATTGGTATCCTTTCGATGATAATATTCAGTAGTAAATAGCTTGGGATATTTTTGAAAGATGGCTAAATATTTAGCTCTTTCACCCCATTAGTGAAGTCATTTCCTAGCAAATTCATAATCTTAGGTAACTAACATTCATTTCTTGCTATTGGTTATGCATTTCATGTAGCGGGTTATGCATTTCTTGCGTAGGATTTACTATTTTCTTCTCTTCTTTTGGACCCTAAATTGACAACCCAAAAAAGGTCAATGTCTTTAGAAAGTAAACTAGCTCCCCATTCTCTATCTTCTTCATTAATTCTTGAACTTTTTGAATCACTAGTCTCATCTGTTTCAACATCACTTTCACGTCCCCCTTGAATCACAAACCATGTTTTCAAAAAAAGAAATCACCCTCTTATAAAAGTAGGTTTGTCCTAATAGAGTTCCAATTGGCCTCTATACCAATCCTATCTAGATTTCAAACCAATCAATCATGGTCGCCCCAAAATGAAAGGATATGCCCTTACCTTTGTATGAATAATATAAAAGTCCAAGCATGCCCTCTAACCTCCAATATTAATCTCCAAGTTTTCAATAACTTGCAAAAACTTTTATATTTGACTTGTTAGCCATTTTAGCCTTAAACATTTACTTCCCTGTCATTTTAAGATGCATTTATAGCATTGCCTCTTCAATCATTACATAGACTTGTGCACCACAATCTACATAAACTTGATCAACTTTCCTTTCATATATCCATGCATCCATAATAAGTATGACATCTTTCATATTTGAAAAAAATACAACTCCCACATACTCAACTTTGGTCCTCCCTTTTCTGATATTAACTAGCCCATGCCATTATCTCCTCAAGGATGAACTCATTTGCAATGGTTGTCCATATGTAACATCAATCTTTTTACTTTTAAGATCCTCAAGTAGGTTATAAAGAACTTGATCGACTCCAAAGGGAAAATCTCCGGTTTAAATTTTCCTTATTTGTCTAGCCTCCTTGCTAGTCTTTGGCTCATTTATAACCCTTTTTCCTTTCTTCATTCTTGATGTCCATTGAGCTTTAGTTTTTGTATCCCTCTCTCTACCTCTCTTATTAGATGGAACATTTGTGTTCTCCCCATCATTAGATATATTGGTCTCAATTAGATTTATAATAAATGGGCCTTCATTAGGTCTAATTTCCAATTGTTGCCTAGTAAGTTAGGTTGTCGCTATTCCTACTACGATTTGGCATCTTGCATAGCATTATGTTGTGTCATGGGATACATCTCCCCTCCTATTCTTATTGGATATGGATAATTAGGGCAATATGTCCTCTTTCCCTATAGTTGAAACATTCAAAGTTCTCCCACCTATTCCTAGGAAGTTCTTAGATTTGCTAACTATTCCTACAATTTTTGCATTATATCATCATCAGATTTCCTATAACCCTATTTTATACCCTTTTCAGGTCTTTCAAATACCTTGGGAAGATCTAGAACTAGTCTTGCATTTTCTATAGTGGTATCAAACATGTTGGGCATTTGAATTGTAGGTATGGGAATATTTCTTGATTATTTCAACCTTATTCGCAACTTCCTTTGCTTTTTCTTAGCTATTTTAATTACATCTTCAAGTGAATCAAGGTATTTTATCAAGATATTTTATTTGATTTCAAGTCTAAGTAAAGAAATAAATTTATCATTTTTCAAGAACATAACTAGAGATTTCTCCATGCCACATGTAACCTTTATCCAACCTATCTTCAAATCTGGCAACAAATTTAGACACTTCCTCGTTTTCTTCCTGAAACATTCTTTTCAAATATTTCCGTAGGTTCTTAGGAGTTTGCCTCACTCTACAAACTTGGTGATAAACCCATCTTTAACATTATTCCAATTTGCCTTTGTTTCCTCATTCAACAAATCCCATCACAATCTTGCAAAACCTTCAAGCAAGACGTCAATTCCATCGAACCTTATAAGTATTAGTGTCCTTTTTATCCTTGTAGGCCATTCATTCCACTTTCTTGATCAATTTGTTTGCATCCTCATTTCTAGTACTAAAAAAAACCCAATCATCATAGCCATGCTTGAGTTTGTGTACATGTTGGTTTCCAAATCTTATACTTCCAAGTGATATGATCAGTGAGAGATCCTCAAAAAGGGCACCAATCTATGATAGGTGAATTGGATGGTTGACCTCTATCAATTCCCAAGGCAACACCACAGAAAAAAAGCCAAGATTCAATTAACAAAAATACTTGAATCAATAACATTGAGAATAAAACAAGGCTCCTTATATCACTTTCTTCCCATTGAGAGCTCAATCCAACCTTTTAACAATTCAGAATTTAGATTGATAGATTTTCTTATTTTTAGGAGCCATAAACTTGCTATAAGAACTACCTCTTTTAATTCCAAATATGGAAAATCCATATATCTTAGCATATTCTTCCCTAATAAACACTACGAAGCTTCAAAATTTTCTATGGAATGGTGAATACTAATGCAGGGACTACAAGATTGCACAAATCACATTTTTTATTCTAGATCTATATTCTAGCTTCAAAAAGCATGTATTTTAGCATGGTCTTCTTTGATAGTACACTACAATGCTTTCAAAATCTACAAAAATTTAGGAGTTGCAAAATTTCAAATTATGTGAGTATTAAACATGACCACATGAGAAAGTCTTTCCATTCCCAAATAAATGTGCAATTTTTGCTTTGAGTATTGTAAATTCTTCAAACTCTCCATTGATTCAAGTAGTATATTTAGCCTGTAATAACAATCATAGCCAGAGAACATAGGAATTGCAGCACAACAAATTTCATTTCATGACTCCATCTTCAGCCCATTGATATCAAGCTTTGAATCTATGAACCCCTCAATTACATATTGCAAGTCTTTCTCTCCTCACACTATATTATCCACTCCTCTCACATCTCCCATGTTTTTCCTTATTACTAAGGTCCCTCTCCCATGCCAAGTTCCAACTCCTACTATGGATAAGCATTGAAAAATCATACTAATGGCATTTATATTACTTGTCCAAATTGTTTGCATGTACTGACATGTCAATGATTAAGCATTTTTACACACCAACATGAGCCTCTAGTGGGGCATTCCAAGACTAGTTATGGGGTATGTATGGCTTGTCCTCTCTATCCAACATCATGATCCTGCATAACATACAAATCTTGGGCTAGTACATCATCAACAACTAGAGTAGGCTATCTAACTAGGGCTAGCTATACTATAATAAGAGACTCATCTTAAAAGATCACTCCACATATCTCAACTACCTACACTGGTCTCATATACATCTTTTACTCATAAAATACGACATCATAGTTGCAGATAACCTTCTGAGCCTAAGATGCCAAAGGCAATAGTACATCTCACCTATATCAAGATATCTAAGAAAGATGGATTTGATGGACTTTAGATCTAGCTTATTGCGTTTGTCTTTAGGAATATGATAGAATGCCTCACATCTAAAGATACACTAATGTGTATACGATGGAGACTTACAAGACCATACCTCCTTCGTAACTTTACCACCAAGAGTAGTGTATGGAGATCTATTTATCAAATGAACAATAGTAGTATTTGCCTTATCTCAAAAGTACTATGATAAGCCTACCTGACCATGTATACTACAAACTCTTTCTTGAATAGTCAAAGCATTTATCTCTTCCATCTTCATACTAGACTTAGGAACAATGCTATGATCATCAAAAGATTTGGCATTATTTTGCACTTTTCCTTTGCCATTTTCACTCCTATCATTGCACATCTTATGGTATTGCTTATGTGACCTTGATCCCCACAATAATGACTAGTAAGAGAGGACTTAGGACCTAGGACCACAAGACTTACTAGTGGTTGCCCACAAGACTTAGACTTGCCCTTGTTGGGCTATGAGTCTTTACCATGATTATTATTCCCATTACCATCTTGTTTGGCACTCATTGTAAGTGCATGAAAAATACATGCTACATCAACATTCTTCTTGTTAACTTTCTTTGTAAGCAAAGCACCCTCTATATCCCTTGATTTGAAAGCCAACTTCAAGAGGTTTTGCACTCATAATAGTGTGAAATTTATCCCAAGCCTTAATAGGCAGTGTAACGAGCAAGAAAAGGGACTTGATATTCTCCTCAAACTTAACACCCTACAAAGTAAATTGATTGAAAATGGACTAAAACTCATTTAAATGAGAAGATATAGATGTCATGTCCTTCATGCAATGATCCATGAGTTTCTTGTGCCAATATGGTTGAGTTGCATGACTCTACTTATCATATAGCTCACAAATCTTTTTCCATATTGCATAGTACCACCCTCAGGCTCAATGACATTGAAGTACACATGCTTTGACAATGATAAAATAATAGTAGACTTGCATAGCTCGTAAAGCTCTTTCCATTCCTTTGCATCATAAAGTTTTGGCTTTATGCCCTCCAATTTCAATGGCTTAATTTGCTTCTTCTACACCAATACCTACTAAATCTTAGTCTTTTGATATTGGAAGCTATTTCCATTGAACTCTCTATGTTGAAAATAGCAAATCAATCCTGAAAACCAAGGCAAAAAGAGTGTAGCAAGAGGAAGACTAAGCCAATGAACTACTATCCACAAGTAGGAAGCAATAAAGTGGTGAATACAAGTGTCTACTCTCAAAATAACTACTCAAAATTGATTTAAACTATAGTAAATCAATGTGTAACTATAGGCAAACACGTAAAAAGAATAAGCTCCCATTGCAAAGAAGATCAAAATAGCAATCGGGATGTAAATGCAACTAGTAGTGTAGCATGAACCATCAAGTACCAAAGACTGTCAAAACATCCAAGGTGTCAATTACATAGATACGACAATGCATGCCAAGCATGTATCCACCACTGATAACCGACTGATACTAAGTGGTACAATGTGTCCAAATCAAAGGTAAATCATCCCACAAACATAAACTTTGTAATGATAGTATATGCATAAACTAAAAGAGCATAAGAGAGTCTCTCGCTAACTCAAATGAACCAAAGTTTGCATTAAAATGCCAACTACTCCCATTGGAGAAAATTCGGAGTATCCAAAGTAGCAAAGGAAGCTCAATGCATAGAGCTCATAGAATCTGGGTGCCCAAAGTATATCATGTAGACATCAAAGAGTATAAATCTTCAAGCCCGCAAGTCAAAATCACTAAAGCAATTAGACACTATCCAACTGAGCTCAAATCCAAGATGTAGAGCTCAACCTAAGCAAATCTGACATAAACATCAATGCCAAGCATTAACATAACCATGTAGCATATCTGAATAACATATGGATACTCAATACATAGACATCATTGTGAATGCTTGCCATCCAAACTTTGATAGAGCAAGAAACCCTTCAAATGTCAAGCTATTTGAGCTCTAAATGATCCAAGAATGGTTTTCAAGCATCAAGCCAACATCCGAGAATTATAGACTTGCCCCATAAACGTTACTTGAACCATACGAATTTGAAAACATGTTGCCCTTACTGTATTGTACCAGGCTACTTTATTTACACAATCAATGGCAGAGCATAAGGATTTGAAATGGTACTCAAGAGCAAGCCTTCAATGTTGGGGGCAATGCCTAAGAGTAAGAGCAACACCCAAGAGCTAGAGCATAAGATAGAGAAGTGGATTGATGCCAAGAATAGGGATAGTTGGCAAGCATAATTCATGCTAGCTACTCCTGTGGATTCTACCACTAGCACTGAGCAAATTGATGCCAAGAATAGGGATAGTTTGCAAGCACAATTCATGCTAGCTAACCCTGTGGATTCTACTACTAACGTTGAGCTCAAACCTCACTGTGAAGAGGGGTCAAATCAATACCCTAGAGGTCCTTATCAAGCCTAGAAGATGTGGAACTAACTAGAGAAGCAATATGATTAATGCATACCTTGGTGTTTGGCTACCATGAAAGCTTTAAGCAAGCTATTCTTTCTAAGCTGAATGCAATGTTGGTGAAGCTCCTCGAATGCCCACTCCAATACCAGTTGAAAGGTGGAGCATGAGTGGAAGTATGAGTGGAAGCAAGACCTATGGAGGTTCAAGCAAGAGAGAGCAAGACCATATGTGGAAACTCCAATAGTCAAAACATGTGCCCTATCTTTCCTTATTCTATTGTCAAGAAATGTAGATTGCATTTTGAAGAATTGTATAAGGAAATAACATTGAGTTGATCAAACCCTTTGAGCAAGATAAATTGCTAATAGGACTCATTCTTGAACAAGGGATATGATAAGTTTACATACTATTGTTTGCTATTTCTACACAACCATTTTTTGTAATTATTGAGAAGCTTGCCACAAATTGAAATTTGGTAGGAATAAAGAATAAAGTGATAGTGACAGGCGGTCACCACTTGTAGTGTATAGCTGTGTGTGAATGATAAGTACAAGTAAATATAGACAATAATACATTTTTCATGCATATACTAACTTCTATGCAAGTCATGGTATCATAAAAGAGTTGATAGCTCCTAAAATTCCTACTCAAAATGATGTCTCTGAAAATATAAACAATGTCATTTAGGAAAGGGTCCATAGTATGCTTTCTAATGTTGCTCTCACTAATGGATTTTGGACTAAAGCTATAAAGATAGGAGTGAACTTGATTAAATTGTCTTCTAATAATCCATTGGATGGCAAAATCTAGAGGATTTCTCATCTAGATAGAGGCCTAGTTATGACCACATGTGTATCTTGGTTGTGTATGTATCAAAGGACAAGGAGATTAAGCTTGATCCCAAGTCATCCCAAGTTAAAGAAGTGTGTCTTTCTTAGATATGGGGAGTTTGGAGAAATGGCCTATTGCTTATGGGATCTTGAGTCTAAGAAGTGTGCCTTTCTTCAATATGGGGAGTCGAGAGAAATGGGATATCTCTTATAGGATCCCATCTAAGAAGATAGTACAAAACCATCATATCATTTTTAATGAATATAAGATGAATAGGTAGCTTATCAAAACACTTGACATCCATAGGTAAAAGTATTTGTAATGTCCCCATTACTTAGTTTATTTTAATAAATAATGTGTGTAGACATTCCAAAGAAAATTGATTTATGCTGCACATTTTTAAAAACTAGCTCTAGTTATGAAATTGGCTCTACTTATGAAGATAATTGTTATTATAGATGAGGTGTTATATGCCAGTTTATGGAAGAAAGACTTGGGAAACCCTCCTAAGACTAGCTTATTAAAACTATGTTTCTAGTATAGAACAACAAAAAGAACTAGCCTAACGGATAGTCACCTGGCAATTAAGTGCACTTGGGTGACGACACTGCCGGGATGGGTGACCTCCCGGGAAGATTTTTCTATAAGTTAGTGGGAGCTTCTCTTGTACAGCTAACAGTGACAATGAAGCCTTTGTAGCCCATTGTCAAGTAAGCCAAGGTCTATGCCTTGGTCATGTAAAAAAGAGGACACAATGACACACACACAGACAACACACAATGACTCGTACAGAAGTCTCTCTACTATTAACGGGACGAAGCTTTGTTGCAATCAGCCAAACCTCTCTCTCTCTCTCTCTCTCCCTCACAGCCTCTCTCTCTCTCTCTCTCTCTCTCTCTCTCTCTCTCTCTCTCTCTCTCTCTCTCTCTCTCTCTCCATGGAAGCGTTGCTCGAATCCTTCAAGTTTCTTACATGGCTTCCAAGAGACGTCGAGATGCTGAGCGAGGTTACGCTCAGAGAACTCCCAAACATGAGGAAGCAATTGCTATTGAAACTCAAGTGGAAGTTAACCCCAAATTTTCCATTCAACCCGAAGGACGGGTTATTCCACAACAAACCAAGGTTGTGGCCATAAACCATAATCACGATGGATGGTCGAACGGAGATAATCATGTTAGTACATAAGAAAAGGATCACAATTAGTTAGAACTTACTTAAACTTGTAAAAGCATGTTAGTATTATCAAATTCTTTTTAGGAAGGAACACGAAAATTGATGAAGGGGATAGATTCTATGCACCGCATACATTGATAACTATGTTAAAAATGTTTTATGGTTATGACTGCTTTTGGATTTGTGAATGATGATTTATAGCTCTTATGATTTCGGGCTTGCACAACTAGATGGATTGTGGTGGTTTAGGTTATTGGGATCCCCAACCTAGTACTCCCTAACACTCTGTGGAGTGTGGAAAAAATCACTTATGGGTGGGGGTCCTATGTTCCCGAGGGAGGTAGGTGTTTTTGGTTTTTGATCACTCGAGCACCTGAGAGGGCAAATGGCCAAGTGGTAAGTGCCCTTGTTATGTAAGATGGCTTCAGCGGCCCAGGAAAGCTTAGAGGGGCTTTGAGCTAGTAAATTCCCTGTTGACCACAGATGGAGTGCGATCACATACAGCCCAATCTCGAGGGACTGGAAGGTCCTATCAGTGTCTTTCTGTGGAAAGACAGTTTTGTATCACTCTGTGGAGTGATGGTGAAATAAAGTATCAGATTTTTGAATTGTTTGTTATGTGCTAAAGATTGAGTTTGACGAACCCAATTTAACGCAGTAATAAAAGGAAGTTGATTTTATATGTCCAAACAATGTGGTAATATGCTTTACTAATTAGAAAACTAAGCAAACCCATCGAGGAAAGTGGGAAGCTTCAATTGTGACGACTAAACACCTATGGTTGGGTGGACCTGATAAGTCGAGTAACTTTCCAACATTAGATAGGGATCAATAGGATTCGTTATCAGGTTGAACACCGTTTTAGGGGGCGGGAGCTAAGATTTTACCTTATGGGTAGGAGGATCGAGTTACACTCTCCCTCGTGAACACCGTTTTAGGGGGCGGGAGCTAAGATTTTACCTTATGGGTAGGAGGATCGAGTTACACTCTCCCTCGTCTCTCACTCTCTTTAAACCAAGTGCACTGTCAAACTAATCCTGCCTTTGATTGATTACAAAGTGGTCTTTCTTAGGTGGGTGTTAGATTGTTGTTACGAGTGACTTGTCCACGCTTCCCCTGTGAAGTAGAACTGAGATTCCCATGTTCAACTAAGTCTAAGGTTTCCCATGGGGAGACGGATGGTGATGTGCATGGATATGAATTTTAGTCGACTACTAAGAGGATTCCTTCAAGTTTGTTGGAGGAGGCTGCTCACACGTGGTATCAAAGCCTAGGTTTCATAAGAGCCTTTAGTGTAAGGTTTAAGTAGTCAAGGTATAAAAGGAATTAATAAAATAACCACACTTGTTTGAAGAAAACTGTTGTTGAATATCTTGCACTAACACTAGAATACACAGTGTGCTTGCATGAACTTAGTGATGAGGAAGCTACATGTTTTGGAGATATTTCTCCCGTCAAGTATTAAGTAGCCTTAGGGTCAAATAATTTCTCATACCGTGAGGCTCTATTTGAGATAATGGAGATGATCTTTATTCCTCCAATTGTATTGCAACCTCACCAAAACTCATGGTACATGGGAGATCTATAGCCCAGGAAAAGGTCACATGTGGAGATATATTGTGGGCATAACATCCTTCTTCATTACAAGCTATGGAGGATTCAATGGGCTGAATGACTAAGGATAGTTAAGATATACCTTTTGTTCAATGCCTTTGTTGAATGGTTACTAGACATTGGAGATGAGCATATGCCTAAAACCTTGTGGGTATATCGGAAAGTGCTACAAATAGTACCACCTGAGAGAGTTGTTGTAGTGCCAAGAAGGCCTTATTTTGGCACGAGATGTTTTGGTTATCCCCAAGAGCCACCACATTATGTTTTTTGCCATGTACATGAGAATCCCCCAAGATATGAGAGTATACACCCTAATACTTTTCATGAGGAAAGGATCCATGAAATGATGTATTGATAGATCATAGTATGATCAATACACCTTTGTAAATAATTTTCATAAATATAAAGTATTGTTATTATTTTTGAAGAGTGTGACTATGAACTTATGATGATAGTTGAGCTGCTTTAACAAGTTAACGATGAAGTATGCTTTATGAGAGTGATTTTTGAGATCATGTACTCCACTGCTTGCCAATCAAACATGTTGGAATTAAGAGAAAGTGTAATGGCTATCTTAGAGAAGACTCGTTTATGGAGTTGTTTAAGCCTATGAAAGGGCTACAACTGGAACCCAACCTAGGGAAGGGATGGCCCATACTTGTACTTAGACTTAACTCTATATATGAAGATGTGAAAGTCCATCTCAAGTTGTTGAAATGGCTTGAAGAACTAAAACTAGTTCGATGTTCTTATTTGAAGGATAAAAGTTTAATGATACACTCAACACAATTTGTAAGAGCTATCACTATAGCTAGGATTGAAAAGGGATGTATTAAAGCATGTAAGTCAGTGCTTGACTTGTCAAAGAGTTAAGGCAGAAAGGATCAAGATGCCTGGTCGGGTATGTCAAGACACTCAACGCAGTTCATAAGAGCTATCACTAGCTAGGATTGAAAAGGGATGTATTAAAGCATGTAAGTCAGTGCTTGACTTGTCAAATAGTCAATGCAAAAAGGATCAAGATGCCTGGCAGGGTATGCCAAGACAGTAAATGCAGTTCGTAAGAGCTATCACTAGCTAGGATTGAAAAGGGATGTATTAAAGCATGTAAGTCAGTGCTTGACTTGTCAAACAATCAGTGTAGAAAGGATCAAGATGCTTGGAGGGTTACAACCCTTGGACATTCCACAAATGAAATGGGAGTCAATAAGTATGGACTTTGTTGTTGGATTACCTACTGTTGATGGTGGATATGACTCCATCATGGTAGTGGTTGAGAAATTGACAAAAGTTGCACACTTGGTCCCAGTCAAAACAATCTATAAGTCATTTGACATTGCTCAAGTCTTTATCAAAGAGGCATTTAGGTTACATGGATTTCCAAAAAGCATAATCAGTGATCAAGACTCTAGGTTCACCTCTAAGTTTTGGACTTTCCTAGCAATTGGAACGCAGTTATGCTTCAGTACTACTTATCATCCTCAAACTGATGGCCAAACTAAGAGGGTGAACTAGACCATTGAAGATATTCTAAGGTCTTATTGTGACAAAGAACCAAAATGGTGGATTGAATATTTGCCTTTGGTGGAGTTTGCTTGTAACACTGCCTTTCAACAAACAATTAAGATGTCGCCATTTCAAGCCTTGTATGGGCAAGAATGTCGTACACCTCTAAACTTCTCAAATCCCATTCTCAAGCTAGAGGCTTCTAAGGCTATGCCTGAAGAGATGGACAAACAAATCCAATTGATCCGACATTATATTCAAGCTGCTCAAGATCGGAAAAAGTCATATGCAGATCTTGAAAGATCCATAAGAACATTCAAGGAAGGTGACATGGTGTTTCTAAGGGTAAGGCCCAAAAAGAGCTCATTATCGTTGGGAAAATACAAAAAGCTTAGTCCAAGGTATTGTGGACCATATGAAGTGATCAAAGTAATGGGAGGGCAAGCCTACAAGCTTAAATTGCCACCCATCTCAAGATTCACAATGTATTTTATGTAAGCGTACTGAAACCTTATGTACCAAACCCCAATCATGTGTTTAATGATGAACAAATAGTCATGCGCCTGCCTAAGGAATTTTGGAAATGCAACCTAAGAAGATTCTAAATACAAGGAAGAAACCTTTAAGAAGCCGAATCCTAAGAAAACGCCTAGTACAATGGAAAGATTATCCTGAAGAGGATGCCACTTGGATCGATGAGGCAACCCTTGTGAAAGAATATCCCCAGTTTCGCTCGAGATGAGGACATCTTGATTTCTCTAAGGAGGAAAGATTGTAATGTTCCCATTACTTAGTTTATTTTAATAAAAAATATGTATATGCATTCCAAAGAAAATTGATTTCTATTGCACATTTTTAAAACTAGCTCTAATTATGAAATTGGCTCTCCTTATGAAGATAATTGTTATTATTAATGAGATATTATGTGCTAGTTCATGAAAGAATGACTTGGAAAACCCTCCCAAGACTAGCTTATTAAAACTATGTTTGTAGTATAGAAGAATAAAAAGAACTAGTGTAGTGGATAGTCACTTGGCAATTATGCGTAGTTAGGTGATGACACTATCGAGATGGGTGACCTCTCGGGAAGATTTTCCTATAAGCTAGTGAGAGCTTCTCACGCATAGCCAACGACGCCAATGAAGCCTTTGTAGCCCATTGCCAAATATGCCAAGGCCAAGATGCCAAGGTCTATGCCTTGGTCGTGTCAGAAAGAGGACACATTGACACACACATAGACACACAGACAACACCCAACAACCCGTGTAGAAGTCTCTTTGTTGTTGATGCGACGAAGGTCTGTCTCAACAGCTGAACCTCTCTCTCTCTCTCTCTCTCTCTCTCTCTCTCTCTCTCTCTCTCTCTCTCTCTCTCTCTCAAGAGATGTTAAGATGCTGAGCGAGGTCACACTCAGAGAACTCCCCAACATGAGGAAGTAGTCGCTACTGAAACTCAAGCAGAAGTTAACCCGAAATTTTTCATTTAACCCAAAGGACGGGTTATTCCACGACAAACCGAGGTTGCAACCATAAACCATAATCATGATGGATGGCCGAATGGATATAATCAGGTTAGTACATAAGAAAAGGATCATGGTTAGTTAGAACTTGCTTAAACTTGTAAAAGCATGTTAGTATTATCAAACGCTTTTTAGGAAGGAACACGAAAATTGATGAAGGGGATAGATTCTATACATTGTATACATTGACAACTATGTTAAAAATGTTTTATAGTTATGAATGCTTTTGGATTTGTGAATGATGAGTTATGGCTCTTATGATTTCGGGCTTGCCCAACCGGACAAGTTGTGGATTGTGGTGGTTTGGGACATTGGGATCCCCAACTCCCTAACACTCTGCAGAGTGTGAAAAAACTCACCTATGGGTGGGGGTAGGTAGGTGTTTTTGGTTTTTGATCACTCGAGCACTTGAGAGGGCAAAGGGCCAAGTGGTAAGTGCCCATGTTATGTAGGATGGCTCTAGAGGCTTAGGAAAGCTTAGAGGGACTCTGAGCCAGTAAATTCCTTATTGACCATGAATGGAGTGCAATCCCATACAGCCCAATCCTGAGGGATTGGAAGGTCCTATCCTAGGCCAGATAGTGACTTTTTGTGGAAAGACAGTTTTGTATCACTCTGCAGAGTGATGGTGAAATAAAGTATATGATTTTCAAATTGTTGGTTATGTGCTAAAGATTGAGTTTAACGAATCTAATTTAACAGACTAATAAAAGGAAGCTAATTTTATATGTCCAAACAGTGTGGTAGTATGCTTTGCTAATTAGAAAATTAAGCAAACCCATCAAGGAATGTGGGGAGGCTTCGATCCTGAGTAATGACTGAACGTCTATGGCAAGCTAGACCCGATAAGTTGAGTAACTTTCCAACATTAGATAGAGCTGATTAAATCGTGACCCTCCCAATATCGGTAGGATTAGTTACCAAGTTGAATACCGTTTTAGGGGGTCGAAGCTGAGATTTTACCTTATGGGTAGGGGGATCGAGTTACACTCTCCCCCATCTCTCACTCTCTTTGAACGAAGTGTGGTGTTAACCTCACTCCTACCTTTGATTGATTACAAAGTGGTCTTTCTTATGTGGGCATTAGATTGTTGTTAGGGGTGACTTGTCCACGCTTCCCCTATGAAGTAAAACTGAGATTTCCATGTTCAATTAAGTCCAAGGTTTCCCATGGGGAGACAAGATGGTGATGCGCATGGATATGAGTTTCAGTCGACTACTAAGAGGACTCTTTCGGATCTATTGGAGGAGGCTCCTCACAGTATTCTTCTAGGAGGATGGACATCCATCAATGAGCTATATATATGGCCTATTTCACACGATGCAAGGCTTGGACAAGTAACAAATGTTAAGATAGGAGTGCATAGGAGTGCACAAGCAAGTGGATAGCCTCATGTTTTACAAGAGGGAGAAGTGGGATAGCTAGAGGCCCTTGTTGAGACACTTTCATGATGGTTTACGATGATTTCTAGACTTGAGATGCATATAATCCACCTCTAGACTATGTCATGGTTACGGATTGTAGTGAGCCTTCTTATTATCCTAATGCTATGAATAGGAACAGTAGTCATAAGTGGAAGAAGGCTGTGTGGTCAGAGATGGATTCTTTGGTAAAAACTAGTACTTTGGAAGTTAGTTCCTCTGCCTAAGGGTGAACGTGCACTATCATGCAAGTGAGTTGGAATGTATGTCCATTTGACGAATTGCCCAAGTACAAGGAAATTTTGGTGGTGGCCAACTCATTCAAGTAAAAAAGAGAGATTTACTTTGATGAGATATTCTTGCCCATAATCAATATGACCACCCTTTCATACGGTACTTGCATTGGTTGCCAAGAAAGACATGGCGCTTGTCCAGATGGATATAAAGAAAACCTTTTTACTTGAATATTTGTGTGGAAATTTATATGTAGCAGCTTGAAGGGTTTTTGTGGAAGGCAAGAAACAATTGTTGCATAAGCTACATAAGAGCATATATGGTTTAAAATAGGCTCTAAGGGTGAGACTAATTACTAACTATACACTAGGAATGCTATGGATGTCAACCTTATGCTTTTGCTTCTATGTATGGATGACATGCCATGGATGTGGATGCACTAAAGAAAAGGTTTCATAAAACCTTTGACACAAAGGACTCAATGAATGTTGGTCACATTCTTGACATGCATATTATGTGGGATAGAGAGAAAAAGGTGCTCTAATTGTCTAAAAAGAAATACATTTGAGAAATATAGGAGCATTTCAATATGGAGAGAGGGAAGGCAATTGATGTTCCATTTATCTCTATATTTGAAACTTAGTCAAGAGGACCAGATTAGATAAGTAGAATGCTAAAATGGCTAAGGTTCCTTATGCATACGCAGCTAGTAGCTTGATGTGTACACCATGATTACTACACATCCTAACATTGACTGTGTAGTGGGAGTGGTTAGCAAGTACATGGCACATCCTTGCAAAAAGCATTAGAAGGAAAAATAGAGTATCATAAGATACATTAATGGCATTAGAGCTATGTGCATATTCTTTGGAAGGAAGAATGCATTTGTTCTTGGGTATGTAGATGCTGAATTTACAAGAAGTGTAAACATTAGGAGCCTATAACAAACTTTGTTCTCACATTTACAAGTGGTGTAGTCTCAAGTGGTCTCTTGGTTGTAGCCATGTATCGCTGTATCTACTAGTGTGATTGGGTATGCTACAGTCACAGAGACCTACAAGAGAGCTATATGGCTTACTCATCTCTAGTGGGAGATTTGGGCATTGCAAGAGAGGTACTTGCATTGCACTGCGATAGTTTGAGTGCTACTCAATTGACATGGAATCTTGCCTTTCATGCAAAGGCAAAGCACATTAAGGTGAACTATCATTTTATCAAGAAGGTGCTTGAGGACAAGCACATTGATCTTTGAAGGTCCATATGGATGATAACCCTACAAATCTTCTCATGAAGAGTTTAGCTTCTAAGCGCTTCACACAGTACAAAGTGCTTATGGGTGTTGAATGGTATTACTCTTCTTCTACTTCCAAAAAGACACATTGGCCTGTAACTTGGAGGTTGTTGAGGTAACGGTTCATGGCCAATAGCTGTTCAAGAACCTCTTGTGTAAATACCATTGTACAATCATATATGAGTGAATATAACAAAGAATAAGAGTACTATTCATCGTACTCACTAAAATTTCTCACGTGTTTTTCTTCTCTTAACCCTATTGCACTTCGTAGCTTCCTTCACACTCCACCATTGCTTTCCTCTCGTAATATTCTTTCTCTCTCTTGTGTTCTACATCTCTCTCTCTCATGTCTCCTCTATCTCACTCCTTATTCTCTCTCTTTCTTTACATAAATACACATGCATACACATATACATATACACACACATCCTCTCTTTATTCTTCCTTTCTCTCTCTCTATGCAAATGCACATAGATATATATATATATATATATATATATATATATATATATATATATATATATATATATATATATATCTCTCTCTCTCTCTCTCTCCATATGTAGACATACTTTTTCTTCCTCTTTCTCAGTCTCTTCTTACTTTCTATCTTCCCATCTCTCCCATAGGGAGAGGTCTCTCCCAGAGGGAGAGAGAGGAAGTGTCTATTCTACAGAGGGATAAGGAGATAACAAATGTAATAGAGATGGTATAAGTACATGCATATGTATATGTATATATTTATGTGTGTATGTATTTATAGAGAGAGAGGACATAGTGTGAGAGAAGAAAGCTAAAGTGAGAGAGACAAAGAGGAAGTGAGGGGAGAGAAAGAAAGAGAGCATTAGTATATATGTGTTTATTATGTTAAATTGGAATCTCCTTATTGGAATAAAAGATTTGCCTTAACAAAAATGTGAGCCTTTGAGAGATCTTGTCTCCCTCTATGTTGTTATTTCAAATAGTGATAGAGCGATTCTAAGGGACTTTAACATTAATCTCCAAGAATGAAGCCAATACTTCATCATTTGAGCTATCATGTTTCATTAAAAGACTTGATACATGAACTTATTATTCCCATAATGTTGTCCACATAGAGTGAATAACTCTTTTCTTCATTACATTTTTCAAAAGAAAAACTTTTTAAGTCCAAGAGGGTGTCATTGTCCACCTATTGGAGTTTTTAGAAACTCGTTTTACTTATTTATACTCTCTCTTTCTCTCCCTCTTCTCTCACTCCACTTTCTATGCAAAATACTCTCAGTCTAGTATGTCTTTGACTCACTTCCTTCACTTTCAATCCAGTCTTACTCTCACCCCATATTCTACTCTCTTTGTACATATTCAATCACACACTCTATGCACATATATATACACTCTCTTAGACAAAACTCTGTATTACTGCACCAAACACACATAGTTTAGATGCAAGAAAAGCTACTCAATTACAAAAGAAGAGAGATGGAGGTTAAAACTTTTTATTGTTGTTCTTCTTCTTCCTTACCCAGCAAAATTTACAATAGGTGTATATAAGATACACCCTATTAAGTCAACCAATATATAATTGACCATAGCAATTAGCTAGTACAATAACTATGCTAGTTCTAAGTAGATGGAGCTATCTGAATATACTAAATGATGATTCAATGTCAATGTGAGGATCATGATGAATACTAATATGTAAGCATAGAAATGCAAGCCCATCTAGCCATGCAATCGATAATTAATATTTGCATGTGTTGAGCTTGCCATAGGAACACTTCCCCTTTGTACAGCTCTAAATAAGCTTTGAAATATTTGAAGCTTCTATATACTTAAGGCCTTGAAAAAAATGTTTGCTACTTGGCCTTGTGTCTTGACATACACCATGTCAATCTCACCAACAAGTACCTTCTCTCTCACAAAATGGTGATACACCTCAATATGTTTGTATTAGCATGGAATATAAGGTTCATAGCCAATTGTATAAGGCTCATATTGTCATAACAAATGACAACTAGACCATGTGCCTAAACATCAAACTCAGATAGTATCTTCTACAACTATACCACCTCAGATGTTGCCAATAATAACATTATACTCAACCTTTATGTTGTGTACAAAGCAACTGTAAGTTGCTTCTTGCTATCCCAAGTAACTACTGTACACTCCCAAGTAAAAACATGAAGCCACTAGTAGACCTCCTAATTGGTACGCTACCAACCCAATCTACAACTATGTACCCAACTACTTGTATTACCTATCTCATTAAAACATCCATACTATAAAGTGGACTTTACATGTCCAAGTTTGTGTTTGACTACATCCAAATGAGGGGCATAAACTTACTCACAAGCCCAACAATGTAACTCAAGTCTAGCCTCGTAATAATCATGTAAATCAAATGAACATGGTAGGGTCTCCAATACTAACACTCAACTTTACATTTTGCTCCAATGGCACTAAAATAGACTTATATGCTACTATATCATACTTGAATAACATATCCAAGCCATGTCATCTTTGGGACAAACAAACACTATCATCTTACTTATGTGAAGAAATTAGAGTGCAAGCCAACATTAAAGTGTGTGCACAAGAGGGAGAGGAGGCACAACTTACAAGAACATGTCTTGCTTATAAAGTTGCTTATGAGTACAATTAGGGTCACCTCACTCTATCAATTGATGTAGATTAATGGGCTATTTATATAGCCCCAATTGGCTAGGGTTAGGGTTTCCCCTTCCCCTCAGGACCATTTACACCTACTTGCCCTTATCCACTATAAGGAGAGTTAATATGCCTATACTCTCAACACCCCCTCCCCCATGCCAAGAGGCATTGGAATACAAAGCATAAGAGAATGCCCCCCCCCCCCCCCCCCAAAACCCAAAATAGGATGCCTGCCTTTATAGATCAGGCTACAAGGATGGTTGTAGGCAAAAAGGATACAAGACTTAGAAGAGTCAGTCATTGGTGGATTCAAAGGCAAAATTGGCCTCCAATTCCTTAGGTACTTTAGGATGGTTAGGACATTTACTGGTAATATGTCATATCTTCTTGCATTTATTACATTTCATCTTTTTTGGGTATTTTTCCCAACAATTTTTTACAATATGCCCTTTCTTCTTACAAAAAGTACGCTTATTGTATGCACCAAGACTTGGTCACGGGATGTTGAAGTAGATGCCTGACTGGTGCTTCCTTCTTTGTGATTCCTTTTTCTTCATCCAAACAGGATTGGATGGTACTTGCCAAGGTAGGATTGGGAATATTAGTAAGAGTTGTTACGAGTGTTTGAAATACCTTTTTGACAGCTTTTAAAATAATGGCAATAGCATCCTTATCATGGATTGGTGCTTGCACTAAAGAAAGCTATGCCATCAGGCCCTTCATATGAGAAATAAATTTTCCCAATTCTTCTCCTTCTTTGTATTCCAAGCTGAAGAATTAAATCTTAAGGAAAATCATAGTGTTTTTACGTAGCACCATAGAGCTTTTCAAGCTCATCCCATTTCTCCTTAGTAGTGGGAGAGCTAATCAACATGTGATGAATCAATGATTTATCAAAGTGTAACACGATTATTTCTTGCACATATTGATCATCCTCCGCATCAAAAGGATTTATAGAATCAACAGCTCTAGTCCCTTGAATGAAAGGCCAATAACCTCTCTCCATCATTTTGTACTTAATGAGTACTTGTCAAGAGTGAAAGTCTTTGCCATCAAATTTATGAATTTGAGGACGAAGGTTGGCATAGGTTGAGGCCATAGGAAGGTCTTATTACTTGCTTAGTGCAAGTAGAAGTGTCTAATCCTCTACAAAGGGCCACTAGTGCAAGAATGAAAACAATGTAGATTTTACAATTAAAATTGCAAGGATGAGGAAAATCATACATATGGAGTATTTCAAAATAGGACTTAGGTGGTCCTTGCCTTTGACCAACCCTTTTTTTTATGTTTGATTGTTTTCCTTGGCTTTAGTGAAGTGAACTTAGACTAGACTTCTGGCTCCTCCTGATGATGTGGCTTATTAGAGGAGTTCTTGGTTGAACAAGGTTGATCAATCAACTCTATGCTATGGGATGAATCAGAGGAGAGTACAATAATACTCATTTCTCTGATTTACTAGTAGCAAACAGTAAGTAACACTAACTAAATACATTAGTAGTGCTAAGAAGTACTTATACCAACTTCCATTCTTCTACTCATAATCAAGGTCAAACTTCACAAGCTTAGTAGTACCCATGAGATGAGAAAAACCTTTGCATTTGAGCTCCATAGGGCAGTTATTGATCTTGACAAAGGTTTTTCAGTGATTAGAATCATTGTTGATAATGTCCAGATTAAAAAATAAGTCAAATGTCCAAGCTTGCAAGCTTTTGGCTATGGCAAACTATGACCCACAATTAGGGTTTTGTCTACACAATGCATGAAATAGGAAGAGAGTTAAGCCAAACCCTCTTAGGGGGAGATGGCCTACTACAGGGGCTACAAAAGCCCTATAAGGAGAGCTCATATGACTATAGTCTCAACAACTTAACCACCTCAACACCAAGAAATTATTGCAACTCACCTAAGTTTTCCATCTCAAATTCAACTTCAAAGGACCCTTGACATTATCAATCCCACTGTCACCATTACATGTAATAATCAAGCATCTAGCTAGATGACTATGATGACCAAACATGTTGTATCTTTCTTCACATAGAGCGAGTGACCTGCATCTAAAACATAAAAATCAAGGTTGACAAGATAATACTTGATATTGGTTAACCATGGTCTAGGTGCTTTTCAACCTACACACATATGTGAGATGTTCCATATCCTCATAACCTACTAGTTGTTCCATTGCACCTCTTCTTGCAAGTCACCATGTAATGAGGCATTATTTACATCCATCTAATGTAAAGTCCAATGTTTGACTATTTCCAAAGCAATCACACATTTAACAATTACCATTCTAGCATGGACTAAACATCTCCTTAAAATCTTTGCCATATGTTTAAGAATAGCCTTTAGTAACCAAGCTTGCCTTATATCTACTAATTGAACCATTCAAATTGTGCTTAATCTTATTGACCCACTTACAACCAATACCTTTCTTGCTCTTAGGCAATGGCACTCAATTCCATGTCTTCTTGACCACTAATGCCACCATCACCTCATTTATAGTTGGATCCCAATGTGCATGACCACCAACCTCCTCCAAAACATGTGGATTCTTCATCCTCAATAACTTTCATAATGTAAGCATAATGGTGAGCTACATAACCCCAAAAACCAAATCTCTTAATAGGGTATCTAACCTTGCTAGACTTCAGTACAACTAGTTCACTCATTGAAGCCTGAACATTAGATTTTACACACAGCGTGTCTTGATAGTAAGGATACTAGGTTCATCATTCAAAACTTTCGAAACCATTAAAATCTATGTCAAGAAATGAATGACTAGTATATGTATCATTAACATAAAAAACTTTATTTTTCACTTTGTTTATAGGAGTTGGCCTCTTCACATTTCCAATAGTAATAGAAGATACTCTTGAAGATGTAGGTTTTCTCCTTAGTCTCCTAGACCAAGGATGATTAAATACTTACTACCAAATGGCATATCTACTCTAGTCTACCTAGAGTGTGTGATTCTACTTTTTTGTTTGCACATGACTAATATGATCTTCATCATCATCCAATGCATACCAACTACTCATCCCATAAAAGATGATAACTATGCTCTTTGTAAACTCACTAGTGATAGTGCTATAATAGTGATACCCTTTTCCCTCAATGCAGTATTCGATAAAGATGCATTTTTAAGCCTTTGGGTCAAGTTTCTTTCTCAACTTATCATGTGCATGAAACTACAATAGAACCAAAGACTTTCAAAGGCAATACATTGGGTTTCTTACTTGTAAAGCATTTTTCAAGAATCATAACATGGATTGTAATGGTGGGAGCCAATAATATTTTGGTATATCTTTCTCGGCTGTCAAGGCTTGTGCCACTTTTGCATTATGCTTGTTTTTCCCTTCATAACCCCGTATTGTTGTAGGGTGTACCTATAGGTAAGTAGTTCGTTTTATGCTATACCCTCAAGAAATCATCAAATTCTTTAGAGAATAACTCTTCTCCTCTACATACCTCAAATACTTAACTTTCATACATGTCTTTATTTCAATAGAAACTTGAAAACTTTTGATATACTCAAGCACTTTAATCTTCTTTACCTTAGAGTACACTCCTAGCTTTTTCAAGTGGTCATCAAATAAAGGTCACATAGTATTGCTCCCAGAGCTAATGAGGTATGTTGCATTAGCCCCCATACACCATTAGGAATGACATATAATATATTGCTAGTTGCATTTCTTTCAACTAGAAAAGAATATATTGTATACTTACCAAGTTGACACGCTGTCAAGTGTTTTTCTGAAAACTGAAAAGCCCTAGTCAAAGTGTAGTTAGGTTTGATTTTTGCTACCTTAGTTGTTTGCGTGACAGTTTGTTTTGCTATTTTGTAATTGGATTTCTTGTGTTTGTCTAGCTTAGGATTTGTTTCTATCATTTTGTTTGATTTGTTGAGTGTGAAACTTGATAGCCTTGGTCGATCTTGGTATTTTTTTGGACATGTTGAAGTAGGAGTTTGCTAATAGCTATTGAACATTGAGGAGCTAGGTATGTTTTCTTATCAAGACTTTTGCATACCACGGGGATAATGGATTCATGAGCATTTCACATTGCACTTGTTGATGCACTACACTCGGGGGCCATCTCCTGTTTCTATCAAATACTTCCATGCCATGGATTGGGATTATGCACGCTTTGCACCATCGTTGAGCACTTGCACGGCATGAGGTCCACTGCAGCTATATGCAGTACATTTTAGATGCACACGCACATGAGAGAGCACCTATCATTGAGCATGCACATTTCTTGCACGCACGATATTTGGGATGCTCATCACAAAGTTAGGAACCTATGGTTGAGTGTGTAAGGAGGTTGGGTGAGTTAGAGGGTCATGAAGGATGCCAACAATTGTGAGATGGGTTGTTCTTATCTGGTCAACATCTTGAGGACCATCATTTTCTAGAGTGATTGTGAGATTTTGGATGGGTGGAGCGGAGTATATCATATCGTTTTTTATGAGAGTTGAGAGGTGAGGATAAGGAATTTTCAATTAATCAAGAAATTTTGTTTGCATTTTGCATGGCGCATGATCACATGTAGATAGACTAGGCACAATTTCTTCAATGCATACATTAATTTTGTGTGAGCATGGATTAATTGATTGCATTTCAAGGATCCGACTCTGCATATTTTTTTCAAATCATGAAAGATTGGGCACAGAGTTCATTTCAAAAAATCATATTCCTGCTAGGGCACACTACATAAAAAACAAGTTCATATCCAGAGACTATTCATTTTGAAGATTCAAGGATCAAAGGAAAAAGGTCGTACGTTTTACATAGTTAGCGAGTATTTCTTGAAGAAAAAGAGGACACGTGTGGTGAAAGTGTGTGCAATTACAAGAACAATAGGCCAAGGAAGGGAATAAGTTGTCCAAGTTAAAAGATGGAGAAAAATGATGCGATTTACGAAAATCAATATTTTTGCTCAGTTTTGATAGATTTTCGTAATTCTGCCCGCGATGGGCTTGTCAACTAGATGCATTCTAATTGTTTTGAGTACTTGAACAACTATATTCGGAGTTCAAATGACGAAGTTATGATCCAAACAAGTTGCAAACAAGCATAGGGTAGAAAAAACGAAAATAATGAAAAGCAGTAGAAAAGCAAAAGCCAAAAGCTAAAAGCAAAAAGCCTAATGTGTGTGAGTGTGGATAGAAAACTATATAAGGAGATGAGAATGGAGAGTTAAGAGCCCTCCCCCTCTTATACAATTGTACTTTGTGAGAGAGGTGAGAGGAGGGTCGCATGCTAGAGTGAGCTCTTGTCATGCCAATTTGGAAGTTGGAGCTTTTGGGTGTCAAAGAGCCGAGCATCGGCTCAAGGTTGTTAAGGTACAAAAATATATCTCACTTGGTTTGTTTTCGAATTGTTGGTATTTTCGTTGTATTGTGGTTGTGTGATGCTCTACTCACATTCAAGTTTTTAGTTGTTTTGAGCTTCAAGAGGCATTGTGTTTTGTCTTGTTTTTATATGTGGCTTGTGGTGTATTATCAAATATTTGAATTTTTCAGGTTGTGTTGTGCATTCGACAAAGTCAATTACCCCAACCGGCACTCAATGTCTCGTTATCGGGTTGTGAGTGAGGCTTGCTCTCGATCACCGCTCGCGTAACAATGCTTTGTAAATTTCAACCTTTGACATTTGCATCATGAATACCTTTGTGCCAAATTTCAATATTTACAACTATACCTTTGCCTATAGCATACATGGTAGCAATACTAGTAGGAATACCAATATCTAAAGTAAACATACAACCAACTTTGCTTCCTTTTAACTAATTTTCACTTGTCATTAAAGTCTTTTAGATAGCAATCCTTTGGATTAAATCTAGTGCTCATCCATTTTCCCAATGAGAAACCATATTCTTTGTAATTGTTGTCGCTTTTGGAAGCCATGCATATCGAGCTTAATGGAACACTTAATGTTTCAAGTGCTTCAAGCAATGGGCTATGACTACTTCTCACATAACCATTGCAAACTCTCCAAACAAATGTATAGACTCAACAATTTACCTTGTGATTATAGTCTATCTACAAAAAGGGTCTCAATGGCTCCATGAACCAAGCAATGTGCCTTAAGTAAGCTTTACCTATCATGCAAGCTCCGCACACAAGAAGAAGAAGAAGAAGAGGAAGCAAGAGCTTCTCCCATACTGGTCTTTCACTCACACACACACACACACACACACACACACACTCTCTCTCTCTCTCTCTCTCTCTCTCTCTCTCTCTCTCTCTCTCTCTCTCTCTCTCTCTCTCTCTCTCTCTCTCTCTCTCTCTCTCTCTCTCTCTCTCTCTCTCTCTCAACAAGATGCAATGCAAGAAGGAAAAAGAGAGCTCACAAGTTTGCGCACCACAAGAATGAGCTTATCCATTAGAGCTTCTATACATTGCCTTAGTTTTTTTAGGCATTGCCCCATTATGTTAGCTTAAACCAGTCATCTTACCTTGTACAAACACTCTTTTAGTTTTTACAACATTTCAAATGTTGACTTGTCAATGTCTTGTGCTCATGCCTAGCTTGGGTTTTATAAATTGTAGGGGAGCAAGCTAGCTTTCTTTTACAAAATAATTTCCAAATAATTTTTTTCCCAAAAATTATATGCATTGGATAATCGCTCTAATTTCTACTTCTCTTGTTCTTCAAAATATTTATAATTTTGTCGTCCTTTTGTGCGATTCCTTTGTCGCACCTTTCCATGTCCTAGCAAAGAAATCAAAATATCATCGCTTTCACAAGCCATGCATGCTAGACTTAAGGAAACACTTATTTTTCAAGTGCTTCAAGCAATGTTACTGTGGCCACTTCTCACATAACCATTGCAAACTCTCCAAACAAATGTAGTGAACTTACCGATTTACCTTTTTCATTGTAGTTTATCTGCAAAAAGGGTCATCAATGACTCCACAATCCCATTGATGCAACTTAAGAGAGCTCCACCTCCCTAGCGTCAATTGCCATGAAAACTCCAAGAATAATAATAAAAAGAAAAAGAAGAAGGGGAAGGGGAAGCAAGAGCTTCTCCTACACTATTCCTTCACTCTATCACACACACACACACACTCACTCACTCACTCTCACTCATTCACACACACACACACACACGCACACACACACACACACACACACTCTCTCTCTCTCTCTCTCTCTCTCTCTCTCTCTCTCTCTCTCTCTCTCTCTCTCTCTCTCTCTCTCTCTCTCTCTCTCTCTCTCTCTCTCTCTCTCTCACATAAGAAAGATGTCTACAAGAAGCAATAAGAGAGCTCACAAGATTGCACACCACAAGAATGAGATTATCCATTCACTTTCTGGATTTTACACACGACCTTAGTACAAGAAGCAATAAGAGAGCTCACAAGATTGCACACCACAAGAATGAGATTATCCATTCACTTTCTGGATTTTACACACGACCTTAGTTTTCTTGGGCACCCTCCCATTGCATTAGCTTAGAGTAGCTTTCTCTTATCTTGCATATGCTTTTTTATTTTTTACAATTATCTTTAACTTGCCAGATTGAGATCTCTCATGGTAATGCCTAGCTCAAGATTTACAATTTGCATGAGAGTGACCCAAATTTTCTTTTACAAAATAATTCAAAATAATTTTATTGTCCAAAAATTACATGCACTAGACAATCATTGTGATTTTCACTTCTCTTGTCCTAAAATTCTAAATTGTTGTCATCCTTTTATGTGCTTCCTTTGTCAAACCTTCGTAGAAAGGGTTAACAATGATACTAGTACATTCAAGCCATTTAGCAAACACTTGGTTTGTCCATCGTGCAATCATTTTTGCTAACATTCTACCTTGATGATGATACATAATTTCCTTGTTTCAATTTACCAACTCTAATTGTAATCTTTCTTATCATAATACCAGGATGCAATATGACCCGCTCTTTAACAATAATGACTTGTAATGGCAAAGTTCTATTTTGCTATTTACCTCTTCCCATAATGCACTCCTTGTCTCTAGAATTACCATAGCCTTTTGAAATCTATATATCACTAAACTATTGACTCAATCTATTTTGTTGGCTACCAGAAATGCACCCCATACCATAACCTCTTGAAGAGAACCTATCTCGGCCTCTTCTAGAACTAGAGTAGAAGGATTGGACTCGTTCTTTGCTTCTTCTAAAGATTCATTATGCACATTGATGTATTTAATAAACATAGTAAATGGCTCAACAATAGGCAAGAGAAGAATGCTAAGAAAATGTAAAGCACACTGAATTCAAGTTGAAAAGCAAAGGCTTAACCTCTCAACATGGCATAGCTCTTGTATTGAGTGCAAAGATCACAACAACACCTCAAGTAGAGAAGGTCGCTATACCAAAGGTGGGGAAAATCTTGATCCTAAGTAGCAATTGGCCACAATTGACATGATGAAGGAATGGGTGGTAGCAAAACTAAAAGGACTACCATTTACAATTGTTTTGGAAACCATTGGTCTTCCTAGCCTCTCTAACTCTTCACATAAGTCTATGTCTACTCGTCAACGCCCAATCCTTGGGAGCTCCACCCTTGATCCACTCTATTTTGGCCACCAGATGCATGAATGAGAGAAAACAAGGGAAAAAAATCCATGACCTAGGTTTGCTCTTTGGTAATACTAGCATGCCCTAACATGTTTTCCTTGGCCTATTCAAAGAGAATATAATTTCATTAGTTATGCTTATTACTTATTATTATTGTGTTACCTTTGTTGTCACTTGTCATATTGAAGCTATTCTATGATGATCTTGATTAGGCTTACTCTTTTGTGATAAATTATTGGAGATTTTGGAGAAACAAGCAATAGAGGTTCTTTTTCCAAGGAACATCATGCTCTCTCTTTCACCCAAGATTAGCCTATTTCATCTCTGAAGGACAACCAAAAGAGATGATATTAGCCCCTTTTTGATACCATTATTAAAGAAGACAAAGAGGTGGAGGTGTTAGGAGATATTGGACGTTCGCATGGACATGGATAAACCTATCATAGTTTCTATGGGTGCCCCTTTGAAGTGTTAGTAAAGGATGGACATTTGCATGAACATGGATTAGTCTGCCATTACTCCTACCGATGCAAGGATTTGGTTTTTTGGCATGCATAAATGAGGGAATTCAGTCCCCAACCATGTGGGAGGATAGCTATGTCATGACATGCATGATGGGTTAAACATAGCCCATGGATAAATGGGTAAAGAAAACACAATGTACAAAGGCTTGGGGTAAACCTAATCTTTGGATCGGTCAAAAAGAAAACCTATGGACCAAAATATAAGGAAAGTTCAATCATAGAAATTGTGATAAAGTGCAAGATGGAATATGTAAATTAGACAAAAGATCACTGCCATGGGAAATGGTGATACCTCAACAACACCATGGCATAAATAGTGCTTAACAACTCCACAAGGCATTAGGAGAGATTTCTCTACATCCCATTTTGTACATCCATGTGTGTGTGTGTGTGTGTGTGTGTGTGTGTGTGTGTGTGTGTGTCCTCTCTCTCTCTCTCTCTCTCTCTCTCTCTCTCTCTCTCTCTCTCTCTCTCTCTCTCTCTCTCTCTCTCTCTCTCTCTCTCTCTCCCCCTTCCTTCTCTCTCTACACACACACAAACATGGAGCTCTCACAATTGTCATTCCATGTCATCTGTAAAATAAGATAAAACTTGCTAGTTATGTTATTTGTCTCTAGCTCACTATAAACAATCCTTTTAAAGTTGGAGTTGTGAACTGAAAAGTAATTCAAGCAATTCAAAAATAGAAGGATTGGATAAACATTACTTAGTCCTTTTTGGTTCCCTACCCTGTAATGTAGCGTCTAAATTGAATTCAGAATTGGAGTGACAATCCATTGATGTATTGGGTTGCTTACCTTCTCAAAGATACATTAAACTTCCTTCGTCAGGTGAAGGATCTTATGTTTATAGTGTAAATCCATTCTTGATTGTATGGTAATGACTCTAATGAGACACAAAAATACCACTTAATCAGAGCACCTTTTCCAGTTGGTGGCTTGAATTTCTTTTTTTTTAAATTGTATTTGGTATAGATAAGTAAGGAAAACCATTACCTAAGCACACCCTTAAGGCTAATGCTAACCAATTGGACATACTAACTATAGTAGAAACAAAACGTTTCATTATCTTAAAGAATTTAATTTCTTATGTAGCATTTTAGATGCAAAAAGATAAGATTTTATTAAACAATATTGAGGGTTAAATTTTGGAGATCGAAACCACCTAACAACTCTTACTGTTTTTGGTAGAGTTTTTGACCCGAGTTTACCTAGGTTACAATAGACTTTCCAATACCATAATGCCTTAAATATTGTTTCAAACTATGGCTTCATTTATTTTTTCATTGAGGACCAAACTAGTTCTAGCATCCTAGAGTGAATAGCCTATTAGACTCAAAGCTAAACATTTAAACTTGCTCTTGAGGTTTATATCTCTTGAAATATAAAAAACTATTTGATGTTGTCAAATTCTTCTAACATGTATGCAGCAAGATGTGATTCAAATGCTTCAAGCCAAGCATCGATTCCAAAAATGGCGAGATAATATCTCATCACAGACATAATGGCATTTACCACCTTGAAGGCCAATGCTAACCAAATGGGTGTACTAAAGATAGTAGAAAACAAACCTATATTATATATTCAAAAGAGGTTTGTGGGGGTTGCCACATGTCATGCTCTAGCACTCTTGCAAAACCTAGCCACAACATTGGATTTCCCTTTGGAGGAAAAGATATCATGTGTGTGTGTGTGTGTGTGTGTGTGTGTGTGTGTGTGTGTGTGTGTGTGTGTGTGTGTGTGTGTGTGTGTGTGTGTGTGTGTGTGTGTGTGTGTGTGTGTGTGTGTGTGTGTGTGTGTGTGTGTGTGTGTGTGTGTGTGTGTGTGTGTGTGTGTGTGTGTGTGTGTGTGTGTGTGTGTGTGTGTGTGTGTGTGTGTGTGTGTGTGTGTGTGTGTGTGTGTGTGTGTGTGTGTGTGTGTGTGTGTGTGTGTGTGTGTGTGTGTGTGTGTGTGTGTGTGTGTGTGTGTGTGTGTGTGCGCGCGCGCGCATGTGCATGCGTGCGTGCATGCGCACGCGTGTGTGTGTGTGTATTTATCTATCTCATTAGATGCTACCATTATACATGCTACCACTACAATAGTGACATCACACCATTCATGAATTAGAGGGGTCACAACAAACTAGATAGCCGCACTCCATCATAGAGTAAGTGCCCACCATCTTGTTGTCGTGCTTGCGTGATGACCATACCTCTAATAGATTCAAGCCATCATTGCTCCTTGTTAGAAACAATACTTCCCCTTAATGGACTCATTGTCCCTTAGACCACCCCATGAGACAAATATGCTTGGCTTGAGAAGGGTACATTGTTTCTAGAGAGTCATATTTATCACGGTGGAACCAACATGTTAGTTCAAGGATCATCAGAGATCATTTTGTATAGGATGATAGCCTATAATTGCAGTCATCATAGTTAATTATTTTCATTTTCATTGTTGTTTTCCAGTCAACACAACATGGCAAGATGTACTCGTTTTGGATTTTTGGAGATTTAAATACATCTCTCTCTCTCTCTCTCTCTCTCTCTCTCTCTCTCTCTCTCTCTCTCTCTCTCTCTCTCTCTCTCTCTCTCTCTCTCTCTCTCTCTCTGTGCATTTTCCTTCATTGCAATGTTTAAGTGCACTTACTAGTGTCCTTATTGTGCTAACCATTGGAGTTGCACTATCAATGAATCTTTTCTACTATATATCAACAAATAAATTTTGTTAGTAATGATGAGGGGCAAGAATATATCAGTAGATTAGAAATTTCTATACATTTAATCATTAGTGAGACACATGCCCCATTATGCATGCTTGTCTTATTTACCAAATTCCTCTAATGTTGCCATGATGCATGGTGACATACATTTAGTTCAACTTGAAGAAAGACTTGAGTCATTTAAGCCCAATTGCCAGATGGGAGATACACATCTAGAAGTCTATTGATGCCTCCAAGAAGTTTGGGAAGAAATATGTTTCTTATAGGAGATCATGCAACTCTTGGGCCATGGCTGCTTGTAATGCTCTTTTGCATGATGTTTGGGATTCTTTTGGTGATCAAACTCTTAGTTTAGCTGAGACTAAAAATTACATAAGAATATAATAAGAGGAAATTTTTTTAGGGTTTTAGTATTTAGGCTCATCTCTAATGGCTTTGGCAGCTCAAGGACTGCTCATCTACATTCTTTGTCAAATTGGTCGGGCAAAACGGGTACAAGACCTTATTATTGAGGTCATAAACTTTGAAGGGATTAAGCACACTAAAGATAGGGTGATTATGGAGGTCTTCTACAACTTTCTCTCCAACATAGTAAGTGAGAAGCCCCTTGTTTTGATAGTAGTTATTAGGCTAAGGTTGCTCGCTTCTTGGAGCCTATTCCTAAGATCATTCAACTTCACCAAGTGCTAGCCATGTACACACTGTTTTGTGCAAAATAAATTAAGCAGTGTTTAGGATGAAAATAAGAAGTCCTTAAGGTGGTGATGGCTTACTGGTTGTTTTTTAAGGCATTCTAAGAGGCTTGCAAGGGAATTTAAGTCTTGAGAATGTCACACATGGATGATCCACGATTCTTAAAGAAATTTAATCTTAAAGACATAGTATTTTGGAGCATAATCAAATACCTAGGCTACCAATTGGACAATGAATCACCATGAAACAAAAGAATGCATGGTTGGAAGATAAAATTCATGCCAAACTCAATTACCGGGCAAAGTTGCCTCTATTTTTACTTGTAAGATGGTGACTCTTAGAGGCAGGTGTTGCAATCATACTTTGTTTTATCTCCATGGTCCTCCACTTCCCCAAAACTATCTAAGAGTAGTTATTAGAGAAGAGGTTTAAAAATTTTATGTGGCTCAATGGTGAGTAGCACTCATGGCACTTTGCATCTTGTTGGGTTCAAATTGTGTCCAAGTAAAGAATTAGGTGGTTTAGGGATTCACTCACTGTTCAAAAGAGCTAGGAAATTCAACTTAAAGTAGCATAAGAAAATCACTCAATGTAGTCAGCCTTGGGTGATATTATTAAGACATTTGATAGAGTCAATGCTCCCATCAAAAATCAACAATGGAACATATTGCAATGTTATTGTAGTTGTCTCTTTGTTGAAGTGAATATCAAAATTTCTTCCTTTGAGGTAGCTAAACCTCAAATCAAGACCTAGGAGGACCTACTTCTGTAAGTTGAATGGGGCCC